>NW_027210605.1:2527500-2557500 GCF_029030835.1 Brachyistius frenatus | reverse complement strand
AAGTGTGTGTTTAGGGGTATTTGTGTGTTTAGGGAAGTATCAATCATTTTCTTTGTGTTGAGTTCTCTGTTGATGTCCCGCTGCCGTGACCACGGGCTACTTCTCCCAAAACCGGGACTGTATAGAACATGTACTGCTAATAAATACATTGTGTATGTAACCGACGACTGCCCAGAATTCCCAGTCTGTGGTACTGTGTCTTAGAGGACTCAGTGATTTAGCATGTTTTTGCTGGTTTGGCTCAGATCTTGGCCGGAGGGCTGAATTACAGTGGAGCCTGTGGAATGAGCCATTGTGTGCTGCCTGTTTACTTTAGGCCAGGATCTGTGTGCATAAATACAGAAGCAAAGCAGGAAGAGACAGGGGAGAGGAGAGGAGAGGTGGAGGGTGGGGAGGGAACAAAAGCACCAAACCTACAGGGGCATCTGTCAAAAATAGAAAATGTAAATAATGAAACTAGGGAGAGGATGGAGGGGGGGGTTCAATTTAGAGTTTGAAATGTGAATTATCAAGAATGCAAAAGAGCGTTTGCCTGTAAGAGGTGTTCATACACGAGGAAATGGCATGCAAGTCTTAGTTTTATTTCTGGAGTCTTATTATTGTGACTATTTTCACCAACAGGAACGTCAGTATTTTCTGAAGTGTCAGGTGTTTGTGTTTCAGGACGGTATGCCGAGAGCTTTGTTTTTACTCTTCAGTTCTTCTCCTCTTAACTACTGACAGATGTGACGGAGGTGATCATTACACACACTCGAGCAAAGGTGACACGGCATATTTTTAACTTGAAGAAAACAATAGATTTTTTTTATTATTTTTTTTATCGCACACGGCAGCGTTGAGTTGTTCGGGTATGGTCTTCAGTGTAGAAGTAGCGCAGCTATACCCGAATAGATCAGAACAATGTCTCCTGTCAGTTCAACAGTTTAAATTCTGAGTGGTGATCGTCTCGGTTGTGATCATTTTACAGCATGGTTTTTTTTTTTTTTTTTTTTTAACACGATTTGTATTGTAATTATGTGTGCAACATATTAAGTCATAAAAAAAAAAAATAGCAAAACTGGCGTCTTAAACTGACTATACGAGCTGGTTAAACTGTAACTGAGTTAGTGTCGTACTCGGATATATCTTTTATTTTGGCCCAGAAATATGCTTAACCTTTACGAGCCAAACGTTGCACCGCACATGGGTCTTATCTCCTCCACTGATCAGCAGCACTTTTTTGTTCAAATGAAATCTATCAGGACTAAGTCAGATACTGTCAGATCCCCTGTTGCCTTACTGTTTGTGTGAATCACTACTGTCCTCTGGTGTTCAACGTGTTCATGTACAAGTTGCAAGGCGACGGAGTTTCTGATGTTTGCTCGAACATAAATCTATGTTTTAGTCAACACATTGCCCTGGACACGATTTGTTTCTTTACTATGTGTTTTCACAACCCTCAGTTTTATTCTTCATAAATATGATATGTTTCCCACTAAATCTGAATCCAGAGTCTTTTCAGTATGCCATTTGTTTGATGGCAATAGATCTTGGTGCAAAGACTGAAGCTGATTGTTTAGCTTGTTTTTTCAAAGAGTCGTGAAAAGACGAGTTTCTTTTTGTTCCTCTTGTTTTTTTTGTTGTTTTTTTTGTTTATTGTCAGCACCTAAAAATATTGAGTGAGTGTCAGATTCCTCTGTGATATTTGATGTTCTTCACTGCCAGACACAGCCTACAAACTGATTCTGAAAATCATCTGACCACTTCTGCTGAAGAATTTCAGAATAATGAGAGTGAGCCATTTTGATTTGATTGGTCACTTCTCTATTGGAGGGTTGCAATAATTTATATGTCATTACTCTATAATTTACACACTCCTAGTGTGGTTAAGTAGAAACAAAGCACCTCATTATTGTAACATACTCAGTATTAGTAGTTAAAATGCTACTGAAATCGTTATAGTCTTCCTCTCAGTGCAATACAGCCTTTTCCTATACCCGGTGACTGGTGATTAGTTGAAACCTGTTCTGGTTGTGTATGTGCTAGTCTCCACTGAAAAATATTCCACCTCTTTGTAGATAATTCTTTTTCGTTGTATAGAAAGTGGAAAAGATTATTTTTCTCTTCTGTTCTGCGTCCTGTGTTGCTCCATGTGACCTTGATTGTGTAATCCTATTTATCCAGAACTGTGCTTTGTGTTCCTGTAAATAGGTGTTTGTTAATAAAAGAATGTGCTCTTTTAATGATCTTGGGTGTAATTTTTGTTCACGTAAGAATGAAATTATAATGATGACGATGTACAAGTGGAACGGCTTGAAGTGTTTATCATAGAGAATTATCTGTAAACTGATAAAAAAAAAAAAAAAACAAGCAACCGGCAGTCTCTATGTTTATCAGTACAGGGGTAATTGAGTACAGTGGAAATCTCAGGGCCACTCATGCAACACCTGAATGAGTGTGGCTTTTCGCTACAGCCTCAGGACATGAAAGCACGAACACTGCCTCTGATGACAGCTCTGCAGATGGGGCAGTGACGCAGGCTGGCAGCACAATCGCCGCACACCACCAGATGACCGCAGGGGATGAAGACAATGGACACCGGCTTGTCCATGCACACTTTACAGGTCCTCTCCTCCTGCAGCTGCCTGAGCAGCTCCTCTGGACTCGGGTCCTTCACTGTTGGAGAAAACGCAGAGAGAAACGGATTTACGCGCATCCACAAATTATTTGTTCAAGTGTTGTAAATGAAGCCCGAACGCTGCCACCATGTAGCAATCGCATGTCAGCAGTTCAACAGGCTAATTCGATGTAAAACAACAACAACATTTTTTTTTATTACAAACAGAAAAGGGGATTTTTTTTTCTTTTTTTTTCCCCCTTGCAAATCATGTAGATTTTAACCGCTGACCTTTCTCTCTGATGGGTGTCTGTGTCCTGACATTTCCTGCACTTGAGCCCTGCCTCCTCTCAGGCTCTGAAACACACGAACATGAAAATATATTATGAACTTACACTGCCATTGTAACATTGAAATTTGGGTTATTAAAAATGGTACCTCAGAAACAAGAAAGGTCCCAACTCTCAAGTAAAACTGTATTATTTATTGTCAGAATTGAGTGGCTGGTCTTTCAGCAGTGAATTTTTTTTTTTTTTTTTTTGGTTTTCTGTATAAAATTGCAAGTTCAATAATTATTAGTGGTGGAAGAAATGTTCAGATCCTTTACTACAAACAAGTAAAAATGTCACCTTTAAAGCCTTACTTAATTAAGAGCGGGCTATAAAGGTATCATTTGAAAACGGCTTTTAAAACTATTAATAACAGAAGTAATGTCTCAGCAGAAAAATGGCCCTGCCCTGCATGTTATCATATGTTACCAGTTTGTCACTGTTTCTGTTTGCTTTGCGCGTTTCTTCTTCTTTTGCAGTCACTTCCTATTTTATTTTGAAGTTTCTAGTCTATCGCAGCGATGTCTACATCACTTCCTACCTTTTTTGGGGGGGGTTAGTTTCCCGCCAGTTTATGGACTCACCTGGGCCTCGTTGGACAATCAACCCCTATTGTTTGTTTACCCGCTCTTCTTCGTTGGTTCATATTTGTTCTTCCTCGTAAGTATAAGCTTTTATTTCTTGGTTATGACTTGTGGAATGTTTTGCTGCACTTTAGGTTTTCGTTTTATTACCGAAAAAGTAAAATAAATAAAGCTGTCCTTTTTGTTTTAACCTCCTCTGTCCTGTTTGCTACTTGTACTTAAGGAGGCCTATTTACTTGTGATGCTACTTTCTCCTTCTGCTCCAGTAGGCTTTATTTTAAAGGCAAAGATTGCAGGCACTTTGTACTCCACTACATTTCTTTTCAAGCTTTATTTAGGCCACTAATTATTATGCATATTCAACTAATGAATTATGCTTCCACATTAAAGTGATGTACACGTTAATGAATCAAAAATTAGTAACCAATTATGCACTATATGTGATTCTGAAATGGGCTATTTTGCAAATGGAGTGATTTTACTTTTGGTACTTTAAGTACATTTTGAAGCTGGAACTTTTGTACTTCAGCAAGATTATGAGAATAGGACTTTTACTTGTCACAGTATTTTTACACTGTAGTTTTGCTACTTTTACTTAAGTAAATGATTTAAATACTTCCTCCAACACTCCATATATTTTATGATATATATAGATTCATCAGTGTTTTATTGCTGTAGCAGGTCAATGTGGAGTTAGGCTTGAACTATTTTACCATACAGCTTGGTGCTTTTATTCCATTGTCTTTTTATGCTAAATCTTAAATAATGTTATTGTCAACCGATTCCTCGAAATGTGGTTGGTTAAATATTAGAAATTGTTCAGTCAACTTGTTTTCACTACTGTTGACTGTTGCACTGTTGTTTAATTTATTTTATTTTATTTGTAAAAACATTACATTTTTATATTTTATATTTTTACGACCTCTATTTTTTATTGCTTTTACCCTGTATCGTTCTTATCCATGCTGCCTCTTATGGGATCAATAAAGTATATCTATCTATCTAATTCTCCACTCGTGTCTTTTAAATAATAGCAGAGGATGAGGGCGAGATGAGTTGACCATCATTTAAAATGCACCAGTCAAACCTCAAAGTGTGAAGAATGATGTTGAAATAGTGATGAAGTTATGGCAGTTCTATTAGTGTCATCCAGATGTTTTTGTACAGATGACTGGGAATAATTCTTAACAATGACGCAAAATTATTGATTATTGATTATGTCCTAGTTTTGGCAGGCCTATCTTTTACCTCTGCTCTGTGGCCCCCTCTGTCTGTCCTCCTCCTCTGCCTGCAGTACATCAGTAACCAGGTCAGATACAGATGTGTAATGCTGGCCTGTCAGAAGGTACTTGGTCTGGACCAGACTCTCCACCAGGCTGGCTTCAAAGCCCATCTGGAGCACCGTCTGCACCACCGGCGAGAGCATGACCGATGAAGCTCCCACACTTCCGACCATATCTGGTGGATGACAGGGAGGAAGAAGTGACGAAGATGAGCGACGCAGTCTGGTGATCAGCCACTGGAAGTCGGGTACAATTTTTACACTGCTCCAAGCACCACACACTTTATTTAATCTATATAAGGCAAATTGTGCAGTTTACCTTTTTCTGCCAAGACATTAACATTTCAAACCACAGATGTCTTCTGTGCGTCTGCTGAAACAGATTACAATTGTGCTTCCTTCACTGTATAGAATATTTGCCCTCTCATGACTGCCCTGCAACCATAAGCAATAGTCAAATGGTTTCCATAGTGCTTTCTAATTACTGCAATCCCAGAGCAAACATTAGCTCAGGTAATTGAACATCCATTTATTTCCTTTTCAGCAGCCTTGCAAAGAAAAGAAAAAAGCCTGCTTTCTTCTAGCTCAGTGGCTAATTTGAGATTTTGAATGGAGCTCGTGCAAGTTATGCTTTTATCCATCAAATCCGTATCCCAACCAAAGTGCTACATCACCTTGGTCCAAAAATTTTAATAAAGAGGTTTCAGCCTTTTATTTTCTCCCTTTGTGTAAATCAAAATGTTTAATAATCCTCACAGACTTTTTGAGAACAAACAAAAATGCATGTTGACACTTTGATTCTTTGCTGTACAACATATACTAAGGAGGAGGCCCCTATATTGTTTTTCCTGTCTGCTTGGTAAGATTTAAGTTTGAGGCTTTTGATTGATGAGTAATTCTTTGTTTAAATTTTAAATTACTTACCATTTCTGGATCCAATGTCTCTGCCCGTGGGGGTCTGTGATCCTCCCTAGAAAAGTGATGACATTTTGAACTTGCATTGAAAGTCGTAAAAGATTTTAAATGCAGCAAAGACAAACTTCCATTCATTAATGTGCGGTTATAATGTTTCAGAGATTCTAAATAGGTGTCATCCTGATTAGATAAGAGGGATAAGGATCTCACCACAGTCTCACCCAGATGGAAATGAGCATCCTGAATGTTGCTGACGTACTCCCGCCCTCGCGATTGGATTAAAAACTCACATCTGAGAAATACAAAGAGGCTGCTTTATAACCTGAGATGTTTATATATATATATATATATATACATACACACGCACACACACACCAAACAGCCACAACTTTCAAACTACTGACAGGTGAGGTATGAATTTCAATACAACAGCCCTGCAATCCCTTCATGAGCATTATAAAGTTATTATTCAGTCTAATGGAGAGAATTTATTATTTTACTGGTCATTTTGGAAACTAATTTGTGGGGCTATTGGACTGCACAGATATATGACAGGTTTGAATAATATTTTGCCCGTCCCATTTAAATGACTTGGCTTGACGAAGGATTAGGAACACCTCACAGTGTGACTCAGTATAGTCCAACAGCACCACAAATTACAGTCTCTAAAAAACATTTAAATAAACACCTCTCTATCGGACCGAATAGAAACTTAACTGAACATTAAAAACCTTAATAAAGGGAGGTTTTATTGCTGGACAGTCTCACTTCATGCTTCACCTGTCAGTGCTCTTAAAGTTGTGGCTGATCGTGGTAAACTGTATAGCTACGCAAAATGCATCTCTTTACAAGAGGTACTGCACCAAAGCTTTTGCACTGGAAGTAAAGTGAGCATATTTTAAAAGACGATGCCAGTCTCATTCGATTTATCAATAAATTACATAGAAAATTACACTTAACAAAAAACAAAACAAATCAATATTGGATGTGGTCACCATCTGCCTTCAAAATGGCACCAGTCCTCCTCTGGTAAATTGTGTGCAGTTTTGCAAGATACTTGGCAAGTAGGTTGCTCCAAACATCAATTACTTCTGTCACTCCATGTGATCCCAGAGTGACTCTGTGATGTTGAGATCTGAGCGTTCTACAGGGGACCATTTGTTACAGGACTCTTTGTTGTTTTTGTCACTCTACATAGTTCTTTATGACTGGCTGTATGTTTCGGGTCATTATCTCAGGCGGCAGAATGAATTTGAGACTGATCCGGCGCCTCTCTGATGGCACAGCACGATAGATCAGAATCCAAACATCCAAAGTGTCCAAAACGTTAGCACAGCGCTGTATATAAAATGATGTGAAAATCATGCTGTTACCGTGGAAACCATTTGGCATGTTCCTGCCAGGGGTCGTCACCTGGCTCCCAGTTCCTCAGCCCTCCATCACAGTAGAAACACTTGACGTTGTCACCATGACCTGCGATAATGTATAACACTACTGTGAAAAAGAGTCTAATGGCACAGGCCGACTGCATCTTTGCAGTTTTATGTGCGAATACAGAAAATCTCTTTACACTCAAACTTTGCCCTAAGCGAGAAAGGTTTAGCTTTATGGGTCAAATTTTAAAAGCAATCGATGCACGAACTACGACTGGTAAAAAAAAATGACAGTAAAACTGAATCAAAGCTTCTGTGACACATTCTCAATAAAACGAACACTGCTTCACCGAAACAATACTCTCTGTATGGGCACTTGATTTGATTACATTATCTTGCATTAGTCTCCATGGTGTTGTGTCCGCACCCTGTGTATTGCCTGAAGCTGCACAGCCCTTCTTCTGTAGCAGCCCCAGCTTTGTCCAGGTTGTTCTGTCCACAACATCATGACTCAGCAGGACAATTGTACCGTGAACTCTCTCACATAGAGGGGTCGCTCTAGCAGTGACTAGGTCAGTGCTGAGTATTTCACTGAAACATACTAATGGATACTTAAGTATTAAACAATAAAGAAAGGAAGTAATTACTATATAAATGTTTTCGGCTCTGTAGTGAGATATTGAGTACCTGTGTAGAAAAACCCTGCTCTGGCGAGAACATCTGGCTGGACTGAGGCCTCGGTGGGCCAGTTGTGAAAGGTGGTGAGCCGGGAATCCTCTGCTTCCATCTCTGGGTAGACTGCTTGTCCAGCTGTTCCCTGGTCATCCAGAGTCATCCTCTGGAGCTGACTCAACAGCTGGCCGTCCACAGAGTCTGAGGAGCCAACTTGAAGAGGAACATTTCCCACAGCTTGACCCAGGATGAAACAGCAAGTAGGGAAGTGCCTTTTATGCTCTGCGGCTGGGCTGTCCCCGTGTACCCAGCATCTTAAAATCCCTCCGCAGCAAAAACACTGGACTTTATCCCCAGGGCCCAGAAAGAAGAAACCTGCCTTGGCCAGGTCTCCAGATGTGACGGGTGCATCTGCTGGCCAGTTCTGAAAAGTTTCAAGTCTCACCCCTTCCCTTCGCATCTCAGGCTCCTCCAGGATGTGCAGCATAGTTCTCCCGTCATCCATCATTCTGTAGCATGTAGGTCTTCCTTTCCCTTTTTGTCCTGTGCCAGTCATTCCTTTTGCGGTTCATAGTGGAGCGCAGACTGAAGGTGAGTGCAGCACACTAGCTGAAATAATATGATCAGCTGCGGGGGCCTGTACAGCAGCCTACAGGAGACTGCTTTCCAGAAAATCCCCCAACTGCCAGAACGTGTGCTCATTGATCCGTGAATGAATGACAGACTGAACATACCATGTTGCTCCGCCTCTTAGGAGAAAGGCTCAGCATGTAAATCATTTCAGGACCATGCTGTAGCAAAACAAATATCACTATTGGAGGGATATTAGAAAGATATTATTAAATACAGCAGTAACCGTAAGATGGTAACTTAAAGCTTACAACTGAATAACAAAGTGTTTTACCTATAACTCATTATAATACAGTGAATTATGTGCTGTACTTTTACATTCAGCGCATGATGTATTACAACAAATACCAAAAGACTACATCTCAAAGAAGCTCGTAATAAACGCCTCCTTTTCGTATTTATCCTGTAGGTGTTGACATGCGGATGTAAATGAATTGTGAAAATGGAGTATTAACTGGCAAAACATAAAATAAGCTGTGTAGTCTTGCTCTTTCCTTGGAGGTATTTAATGAAAAAGATATATAGTGGGTACCGATTTTATCTTTGTTTGAGGCCCTTGTTGTGCATATTTGAATAAATTGTAGTCTCAATTCCTTATCTATACTTGCCGAGATAATCTAAAGTATCACATTCAGTAAGTATTGGATCTTGATAGCCAACTATCAGAGGTTGACGACCGTAAAACGCAAATAACCCAGAGGAAGTTCTCACAAGATGGGAAATTAAATCTGTTCTTATAGTGTCAGTGCCATAGAAAAAAAAAAACATGTTGCTGTCAGTATAAATTGCTATATATAGTAATAAAATGCACATACAGTAAATTCTAATTTGACTTTTGGCTGAGTTAGGGCGAATGTGTATCTGTATCGTTCCTACCTCCTAGTGGTGGAAGAGAGTAATGACTGCTGTGTCACAGTTCAGTCTAACCAGTTCAACTGCAAGTTACAGTATACTAAATTTACCGTGAAAACATGGTTATTCTGCAATTATTTTCAACATGAATGCCACTGACACACCCAGACTACACATAGTTTGCATTTACATATGTGATGATTTTACCTGCCAAAAAGACCTGGAGAGCTTTAGACAGGAAGTTCACTGTGGTCTCATTGTGCCAAGTGTCAGCTTTTAAATTCCTCCAAGTCTCACATGAGCACTGTGCCAAACTGAACTGTCGGATGTAGACTAAGGGGCCCTGCAAGAAAACCACAAACAGTCTGCTGACATCCTGGTTTACTCCCACAGAAGTTGCAGAAAATAGCCCTAATTCTAGTAAAAGATTGAAGTTCTCATCAGTGTTTATGAGTTGGGCTTATTTTTGTGTCACTATGTCAGACATTACATCCGTGTTATACATTGTTAAAGGACAGCAGAGGTATATACAAGTAATTCAAAGCTACACTGCAGTAAAAGTACAAATATCTAAGAAGAAAAAAATTGTTTTTTAAAGTAATTTAATATTAGTCATTTTAATATTAAAAAGAGTAAAAAGCCTGAATGTATCTGATAAGAAAGTAAAAGTAAATGCTTAAAAGGTTAGCGGGAAGAACTTTTTGTGAAGTGTATTCTTCACTTGCTTAAGCAAGTTCACCTAACCTACCTAACCCTAAACTAAACCTAACCTACACCTAGCCTAACCTACACCTAACCTACCTAACCCTAACCTACACCTAACCTAATCTACACCTAACCTACCTAACCCTAACCTACACCTAACCTACACCTAACCTTAACCTAACCTACACCTAGCCTACCTAACCCTAACCTACTCTACACCTAACCTACCTAACCCTAACCTACACCTAACCTTAACCTAACCTACACCTAACCTAACCTGCACCTAACCTACCTAACCCTAACCTACACCTAACCTAATCTACACCTAACCTACCTAACCCTAACCTACATCCAACCTTAACCTAACCTACACCTAACCTAGCCTAACCTACACCTACCTAACCCTAACCTACACCTAACCTAACCTACACCTAACCTAGCCTACACCTACCTAACCCTAACCTACACCTAACCTAACCTACACCTAACCTAACCTAACCTAACCTACACCTAACCTAACCTACACCTAACCTAACCTAACCTAACCTACAGCAGTGAAGGAAGAGGGTGCTTCAAAGTTTTGCCACCCCGCGGGGAGCGACGTGAACTACAGCGGCGGCTCAAAGCCCGGATGGAGCAGCAGCCATTGGGGAAGTGGACTGAGCTTTAACTGAGGAGGGATATCTCTCTCTCTCTCTCTCTCTCTCTCTCTCTCTGTGGAATAAAAAAAAAAAAAAAAAAAAAAAAAAAAAAAAAGAGACTAAAGTAAAACGCGTCCGAAGACAGAAATATTCAAGATCCGAAAAGGTCCACTCGGCGACGCGTACCGTCAACTTTGAAAAGCTGTAACCGGGACTTTCTGTCGCTTTCCGGACACGGACCAGACTTGAACTGTGGAAGTTTGTGATCTTCAGTCCGACGGCGGAAAAGACAGCTGAGCTACGAGCTGCTAGCCGACACGCTAAGCGGCACAACTAGCCTCGCAAGCTAACCGCAAACCCGAGCTGTGAACTTGCTTTTCCCCCAAAAAAGAGAAACACCCGGAGGGGGGAGGAGGAGGAGGTTTGAAATCCAGTCACAAGCTCAGGCTCTGTGAGAATCCAGGGACTTTGCTTCATGAATTATGTCTGCCACGAGCATTGACCCTCAGGTAGGAAAAAAAAAAAAAAGGACGATGTTACCTCGCCGAAGCTAGCTCGTCTGCTAACGATTTATTGGGCTCCGGCTATTCCTCGGAAGTGCTAGCTCCTTAGCTTAGCTTAGCCGCAATCCGTGAAATTTGCCAAACGTGTTAAATGAACTTTAACGAGAAAGGTGACACCGTCACGCCTGTTGTCAAACGCATCTTCTATTTCTTTCTTTCTTTTACACAAACCCTTATATCTACATCTTCTCGTAACGTCGCAGGAGAGAAAAGTCCCCCCCCCCCCCGAAAAGCCTTCACGGCTGAATACGTGAAAACCCGAAAGCTAGTTTACCCGAAAACAGATTCACATTAAAAAAATTAAAAAAAAGGGCTCAAAGCGAACTTTATTCACTAACTTTGAGAGGAACGAGTGTTTATTCTGACCGAAGTGTTTACCAGTCTTGTTGTTTTAAACACACACACAAAAAAACCCAAACTTCAGCTGCACGCTGCATCGACGCTGTTTCGGCGTCCAGAAAGCCATTTTAGTTGGCGAAGAAATGCCTTTGACTTAACGCTGCACACGAGCCGGTTACTAAAACTAATATAAGTTACGTACACATCAAATCAACACACGGGCTGGTTCAAGCTGCTGGGCCCCCACCACCACCACCATAACCCCCCCCCCCCCTTTTTTAATAACAGTAACGTCAGACACATGTTTTGTTGCATTGCCTCTCTTCAGGAAATAGCCTTGTGCTCCCGTTTCTGGGGCGATGAGTCGGGACCATCGCGGGCTGTAATCGGTCCCAAATCCTTACGTGTTGAAATCTCAAAAGACCAGCTTGAAAAATAACCTCGTCTCTCTCTTTCTTTCTTTCTTTTCTCCTCATGATTCAACCTCCTCCGCCCTCCTGATGCAGAGATCAAAGGGACAAGCATCTAAAGGTGAGGGTTTTTTTTTTTTGGTTTGGTTTGGTTTGGTTGGCGTGAATGAATTAAGAGCATTTCATTGCATATGTGTGTTTTGAGTCCGAAGGCCTCCGTTCACATCAGCAATAGTCTCGTCGTCTCCTCTCAAGACACGCTGCTGTCAGGCTGCACAATATTTTGAGTGAATAAACACAGGATGTTGAGGATTGGTGCAGTGATGAAACGGTGCAGATGAAATTATGTAATTGTGAAGCTTTAATGTGAAGTTAATTTGCTATTAACTGTTACTTAGGCAGAATAGTCCTTTTTTTTTTTTTTTTTTTTTTAATAATGTGTCTGTTTATGTCCCAAATATTTTATTCAGATGTCAATGTGTTAAATAAACAGTATTCAGCTACACCAGCACTGGTAAAAAAAATTAAAAAAAATGTTTGCTGCATCAAATATTGGATTAGAAACGCTTAACTGTCTTCAAAAGGGCAGGTTTGTGGATAACATTTTCACACAAGAATTTGATGGGGATCATGCTTTTATTTATTTGTCACTAGAAGTATCCATAATAATAATAATAAATAAAAATCCAGCACAATGCAGTCTAATGGTTTGGCATTTATGTTTTTTGAGGTTATGGCATTTTGATCTTGGATCCAGATCTTGAGTTTTCAGTGTGACACAAGTCACCTCTGTATCCTTCAAAGTGGAGTCTGAAGGTTTATAATTTGTTAGGAATAAAGGTTGTGGTCAGCCGCTGTCAAATGTAATTTTAGGATGTTCCAATGATATTCCTCTGAATCTTGTGAAGGTCAGAAACCATTGCAAATTCAGTGATTCGAAGCAGACCACAGCCTCTAATCATCTTAAGGAGACAAAACGTTTTATAACCATTTACTACCACTAAAGGTGTGGTGCATCATTTTAAACATGAATGAGCAATTTAACATTTTTGGGTCTTCTCAATTCAATCACTAACTCTTGATTGTACAGAAAGATTTACTCGAAATTCATCGTTGTCTGGCTGTTATTAACTTTGGCATTGGTCATGGTATTATTAAAGCCTCATAAATGCATTTTTTTTTATGATGGTCTAGTCATATTTAATCTACTGCAGTTGTTAAAGGAGGTGTAGTGACAGTCAGGTCTTGAGTCATTCGTCACCTGCACGCCTGACTGGCAGCAGGCCACAGGCTGATTCCCCTCCAGGATATGCTTGTCTCAGGTGTCACCGGGGTGTCTGGCATGGATTACAAATTGTGATTTTTAAATGTTAGTTTTCGTCTTTTAGAAAAGCACATGCAATGGGGACAGACGATACCGAGTACTAAAATTATGAGTTTCCTTTCATATAATCCTTTGGTCAGTATATCTATATATAGAAGTAATATAATATTGAAACCAAACAAAATTCATTTCAGCATGAATTATAGTGGACAGATATTTCAATTGAAATACGTAATGGCAGAGTTATTTTTTTTACATCTGTTGTCTGTTGGAAATCCAGTACAACTTGATAGCTGTTTCTATCAAACGGAACTCTGCCACCAATACAAATAAATGCAAATGTTCATCAATGTAATTTGTTTGTTTTTTTTGCAGTGCAAAATGGTTCACTGCATCAGAAGGAGACTGTCCATGACAATGACTTTGAGCCATACCTCACTGGTCAATCAACTCAGGTAAAGTCCGCTCTCCATCTTCTCTCACCTTGTTTCTAAGGATCACTTTCATCATTAAAGGCCACGTCATGGTAAATGTGTGCACAATCACCTATTACACACTTAAAATGACGTTCTGAGCAATGAACTGTTCCACTGTTTAGCATTAGCTGAAACAAAACTCATATTACTTGTAAAACAAAAACCACTACCAGCAGAGTTTTCTTTTTGTGTGTGTAGGGTAGTTCAAAATCAAACTCTATACATGCTAATGTTGTGACTCTTCTGACTTTCATTAATTTAGAACAACAGCTATCAGTCCATCACCGACCCCTACCTGTCCAGCTACTACGCTCCTTCAATTGGATTCCCTTACCCCCTCAGTGAGGCTCCCTGGTCCACAGGTGGGGACCCTCCTATTCCATACCTCACCCCCTACGGACCCTTGAGTAATGGAGACCATCACTTCATGCCGGACACCGTGTTTGGCCAGCCGGGGGGCCTGGGGAGCAGCATCTATCCCCACAGGTTTAACTTTTTCCCTGAAAACCCTGCCTTCTCTGCTTGGGGCACAAGTGGCTCCCAGGGCCAGCAGACTCAAAGTTCAGCCTACGGTGGCAGCTATAGCTATCCTCCCAGCTCCCTGGGGGGCACACTGGTGCCTGATGGTCAGACGGGCTTTCACAGCGACACCCTGAACAAAGCGCCTGGTATGAACAGCCTGGATCAGGGTATGGTTGGCTTGAAGATCGGTGGGGATGTCACTGGTCAGGGGTCAGGTGTCAAGGCTGTGGGATCTGTGATTGGAGGCCCTGCGGTGGCAGCCACAGGAAATGGAGCCACCCCTATTGGAATGCCTCCACCTAAACCCACCTCCTGGGCGGCCATTGCCAGCAAGCCTGCCAAACCACAGCAGCTGAAAACTAAGGTGAAGCCGGGGATGCTCAATCCGGGGGGAGCTCTTCCCCCACCACCCATCAAACACAATATGAACATTGGGACCTGGGACAAGGGCCCAGTGACTAAAGTAGCCACAGCTCCACTGCAGCAACAGCAGCCGCCTCTTGGCATGCCTCATGCCATGCCACCTCAAGCCCCCATGCAGCAAGGACCCATGCAGCAAGGACCCATGCAGCCCCCTCCTCCCCAGTCTTTGGTGCAACCCCAGATGCAGCATATGGCCTTACAGCCCCAGCCCCCTCATCACCATCAGCAGCACCATCAGCAGCACCATCAGCAGCACCCGCACCAACACCAACACCCGCACCAACACCCGCACCAACACCAACACCAACACCAGCACCAGCACCATCAGCCACCACCTCAGCCCTACCAAAACCACACCCAGCCCCCGCAACCCCAGACCCGTTGGGTTGCCCCACGCAACCGCAACCAAGGTTATGGGCAGGGTGGTCCTGGCCATGACGGTAGTGGTGTGATGGGTGTGGTTGGTGGTGGGAACAACGGCCCCCAAACGTCTGCCAGCCAGGGACCTGGTGCAGAGTCTCACCCAGTGCTGGAAAAGCTGCGCGCCTCCCACAGCTACAACCCCAAGGACTTTGAATGGAACCTGAAGAATGGTCGTGTTTTCATCATTAAGAGCTACTCTGAGGACGATATCCACCGCTCCATCAAGTACTCCATCTGGTGCAGCACGGAGCACGGCAACAAGCGGCTGGACTCAGCCTTCCGGGCCATGAATGGTAAAGGTCCCGTGTACCTGCTGTTCAGCGTCAACGGCAGCGGCCATTTCTGCGGTGTGGCAGAGATGCGCTCACCAGTGGACTATGGGACCAGTGCTGGTGTTTGGGCGCAGGACAAGTGGAAGGGCAAGTTTGATGTGGACTGGTTGTTTGTTAAGGACGTGCCTAACAGCCAGCTGCGCCACATCCGCCTGGAGAACAACGACAACAAGCCAGTGACCAACTCCCGTGATACCCAGGAGGTTCCTCTGGAGAAGGCCAAGCAGGTGCTCAAGATCATCGCCACCTACAAACACACCACCTCCATCTTTGATGATTTCTCCCATTATGAGAAGAGGCAGGAGGAAGAGGAGGAGGTCCGCAAGGTTGGTAAAGTGATCTAATTGTTACCTAAAATACAGCAAAACTGTGTGTGTCACATTTTCCTAGAAAATGGATGTTATCAATGCTCACTTTAGCCACATAAATGCTACTTTCTTGAGATCATTTTGTTTTGTGTGACATTTGTAAGAGGCTAAATCTTTGTTTTTGTCTGTTTCCTCCTGTTTGCTCCATCTGACAGACTTTTGAACCTCCTCAGATACAGAACCGCTCACGGTTGGATCAGGTAAACGGCTGTCACATTTTCTTGTTGGTGTCGTTGACTGTCCCGTAGGCATTCAGTTATTTTTATGTTTATTGTTGATTGCTTTTGTCTTGAAGATAAAAAAAAAAAGTCCCCTAATCTAGTCTTTGATCACTGCTTTAAATAAATCCGTGCAAACCTTTGTTTATCAAAACGTCCTGCAGTTTATTGCTGCTATGTAACGTTTTTATGTCTAATGGTTCCTCTTTGTTCTTTTTCCAAACAGGAGCGCCAAAACAGGAATAAACAATAGAAGACATTTATCCTTGGCTTGATCAACAGTTACACTAGGACTTGATTTAAGAGACAGAAGAATATGAAAATGCAACCAAGCCCTTCATTTTTTTTTTTTTTCTATTTAATCCTGGTGAATCTCTGCCATTGTCAAGACTTGTGCTTTTTATTTTTTTTATTTTTTTTGCCCCATGTACCACCACTTCTTGTGCAGGGATAACAAGCTGATTTAACGTATTACCTAGCTGCCACCACACTCTTTAGTTCAGGTTCTTTTTAATATTTTTCTTTTTCTTCGTTCCATCTCGTACTCTTCTCTCACCGGACTGGTTTTCTCTCTCTTGCCCTCACCCCCTCCTCTTTCCAATTGAATCAGGGTTTGACTGCACCATGGAGGAAAAAAAAAAAAAAAATCTGCCACTTTATATTTCAGTACAATCAGGAACGGATGTGTCCTGCCCCTATTTGTCCATTTGGGGGCAACATTGCCATGCTTCAGAGGTTTAACTGTGCCAACAGGGTTGGAGGATCCCAAAGGCAACATCGGACTTGGAACTGTGCGATAATAAAACTTCAATGGTTTATCTATTTTTCATTCAAATCGACAAAATCTCTATTTTTTGGCTTACTACTGACAATTTTCATTTCAGAAACCTGTTTTCTGGAGCCTTAATGTTTTTTTTTTCTAATTATTGATGACTTCTCAAAAGAACTGCTCAAACAGTGACACTGCTGGAGAAATCAGGGATAGTGTGAAGTCACACGGGACTTGAGACATTTCAAAGGAGGAATTGCAAAGGCCTCTGGGAAAGAAATAACAGATGTGTCCTCCACAACCAGAACTCTCACCATTAAAATCAAAAATTGTACTATTGATATCTTTCATACCCCTCTGCTTTGCTTTTTTTCAATGTTTGTCTGGAAGGGGTCTTTTGTATGTTTCTTCAGGAGATTCTGCTTGTGTACACAACCCAGTCTGAGAGAATTGTCTCATCCACCATTTAAAATTGCTTTAACAGAATTATGAAATGATGTAACTGCTACATTGAATGAATTGTTGCTCTTGCATTTTTGTTCCACAAAAGGGGAGGGTTCACATATTTGTCCATTCACCGTCATTCTGTCTTAATCCTCTTGTTTTTTCTTTTCCCTTGAATTTGGTTTTGCTAAGTCTATCATGTTGGTCGTAATGCTAAGCTTTAACGTAGGAGCCTATATATTCATGGAGAAAGCCTAAAAATGTATAACCTAAAAATTAATGTAACTGATTTACTATCAAGTAAGAAAAAAAAAAAACTAAGAATGAAATGTGGTTTCTGTGTGTTTTTTGGTTGTTGCAACTCTAGTTTGTTCTAGACTGAAACCATTGATTATGAAACGGTAAAGTACTTTGAGGTATGTTACCAGAAAAAAAAAAGATTGGATATTAAAAAAATATAATAAAAAGTCATTAATAGATGTGTGTGCCCGTGCATGGCGAGCTGCAACGCAGCAAGTCGGCTGGAGATGTTTAACCCCGTGTCCTCCCTGCAGCTTGTCTTGAAGGTGGAAATGTTGGTGTTCAGTTACCATTCGGTTTAGAAACAAACAAACGGTGCACCCCTGTTCTTCTGTCACTCATTTCCCAGCATTCAAAGCCAGACTGCAGAATATTTTTCTTCTTCCAGATCGGCAGGTTCTCTCTTGATTAGTTCAAGGTTGTCACGACAGTATTTTGTGGGTTGCGAGGTTCCGGTGATGCATAAGAAGAATGCTGGCGGTGTCATTTAAAAGGATCTTTTCTTTTTAGTCGCATGTAGCGTCACAGTAACCAATTCAACTAATCTAATTCACCGTTTTTCTGTTTGGAATATTTGAACTGCAACCGATAATGTTGTCGTTCGGACATGTTTAGGTAATGTGGCCTGGACAGTACGTTTGTTTGTACTTTCAGATAATGTTAGATATTGTACATGCTATATGACCTGTCTTGATTCTGTTAGAACTTTACCCCCATTAGAACATAGAAATAGCGTAGGTATGCTGTGAGCGTCACAGCAGCATTTCCAGATGCGTTGTATTTTCACCCGGCCGGTGTATCCCCCTGTAATCTAGAGAACTGACCTCCTTAACAGTAGCCTTTCTTCTCCTTTTTTTTTTTTTTTTTTTTTTTTTTAACCTCCACTAATCAATAGCTGGGTTGATCCAAGCAATACGGTGAACGCCCTTCACATGTTTGCCTTTTCACACCGCTCTCTCCAAGCAGCATAGAGTCACGGGGGGGGGGGGGGGGGGGGGGGGGGGGGGGGGGGGGGGGGGGGGGGGGGGGGGGGGGGGGGGGGGGGGGGGGGGGGGATGAGGAGCTCTTAACGGAAGCCACCGAAGAGTGTGTCGCAGCCACGGCCGTCTTTTACCTCAGGAAGCATGAGCTGGTTGTGATTAATGTTGATGAGACTGTCGGAAGATGTTTGCTGCAAGAGGGGATGTCAGGTTAGCCATGGAAGTATATTTATCAACACCACAAAAGGATCATTGACATGAAATACTAAATAAACATTGGTTATCCTACTGGCCACAGCTGTTGTGGACATACCCTGTTCAAAAGATATCTCTATCTATCTCTCTCTCGGATATTCTTTATAGAAGAAATCAAGCCTTAATAAACTGTCCATTCAGAAATTACTCCCGTCTTGATCTCATGAATTATCTGTTGGTAACTAAACAGCCACTTATGCACAGAGGGCAGCCCCACTGCGTAAATGTCACTGAAAGGTTTTCTATGCCGAGTTGTTGCTCTCTTGTTGTCTTGTTTCAAAAAAAATGTTACCAACAGCTGTACACTGCATCTGTCAATGCTGTTATCAAAGCAGGCATCTGTCTCCACCGCTTCAAGTGGTCGGCAGCAGAATTTGATCGCATGAGTGGGAGTGCTGCAGCCTGAGATAAAAGTTGACAGAATCTGAAATTTATTAAATGGATTTGGACACCTTAGATCATCATTTTTGAACTTGATAATAAAAACAGGCTTTACCTTCCGGTCCATATGCGTGATAAGAGATGAGTAATATTTGATATTCCAGCTCTTTAACCTGAGACACTGTATGCATTGTGTTAGACACAGAAAATGTAGAATAGTTTTGGTGCTCAGCATCTGTTCAAGCATATAATTGTTCCATAATTCAGTCGATTTTCTTTTCTTTCCTTGACAGGAGCTCTCCATGGTGCTGACTTCCTGTTTAGGAGGAACTGCTGGTTGGACTTTCAGTCATATTGAGGAACAGTACCTGGAGTGAAAACACTGTAAGCGGACTTTTTTAAAATAGAGGTGGAAATGTTCTTCTATCTCGGCTGTATTATATATGGACGTCATAATATTTTATGCTGCGCAAGAATTTCCACGCTTTCTTAGGAATCTTCAGATCCGCGAGGAAGCTCCGGTAAATCTGCGGAACAAGATTTCAAATATATTTTCAGTTCACCGTTTCTAAGATTAATTTAGATCAAATGTAGTTCTGTAAATACCGCATGCACGGTGCAAAGGTGGCGTGACTACGTACAGTTGCTCATAAAATAATCACAAGAACAAGCAGACAAATCAGTGCAGCGCAGGCTTTATTTGTGTGTCACATTATTACAAAACATGAATCCAACAAAATAAAATAAATTGGGCGAACAAAATCACATTCAGGCTTTCTATAGACTCACAGCCCTAAATGAATTACCAACAAAATATTAAATATGTGTTTTTTGCCTAAATAGCCTTTTAATTGGATACATTTTTAAAAATGTAATACATTTATGTTATTTATATCAATATATTGGCTGTTTGAAATGACCTGCCCTGTTATTCAGATGAAGTGACGCAAGTTCCGAGAACCTCAATGTTCAAGTTACACAAGAGCTGCTCAAACTGAACATGTGATGTCGGAAAATCTTAAGAAAATTCAACTTTTTGCTTAATTTGGTTCATTTATTGGTTTATAATTAATGTCACTTTCATTCAAGGATATGTGTTGAAGATGTCCCTCCGAGCTCAATTTCAACCCTCAGAGGGAACTGAAGCCTGACATGGTATTCATAAACGATATTCTACTTCAGCTGTGACTGCAAAACATTAAAAAGTAGAATTAAATCCCAGCAGGTCGAAAGAGTTTTAATTGCTTTTATGCGAGTTTGTTCTGTTTGGTTTAGTGTTCTTTGCTGTTGCCCTCAGTGGTGGACAGATTCAGTAATGCGCTGAGAGAGGGACGCCTGTAGGTGGCATTGAATCACTTATTTCTATATGCTGACTCCATCCGAATAAACACTGCAGCCATCGTCAGTTTGTATCCCTCCAAGGCTCTTCAGCCTCTGCTGTGGGCCTCAGGTCTGAGCCACACGTTGAAGGTGTGGTGGACTGGAACTGCTGGCCCACTTTTACACATGAAATGATTTATCACGCACCAATTTCAGCTGAACAACTGAGGCCAAAAACCCACAGCACTTAAGTGGTGGCCTTTATTACGTTTCGGAACAATATTTCAAAGTTTCACAATAGGATGGTGAAAGACTACAGAAAATAGGCTCCAAAACATCAGGATTTAGAATTCATGCACTATGAGCGGTGGATGTTTCCATTATCAGACACTCACGTTTGGGTTTAATTTGTAGGCGGGATTTGCAGCCGGTGCGCCAAAACCATTAGCTTGTGTTGTTGGTCGTGCGTAAATTTAGTCAGCATTTTAAATATAGATATTTATTATTTTCATATTTCACATTTAGGTCACTCTCCCACCTTGAAATTTGTTGACCTTATGCCTGACAGTAACATCTTTTTACACGAAAGAGACTGCTCAAGAGTGGCGCACTTGAATATAAGAGCCTACCCTATGTTAAAAAATAAAGTTAAGATGCATTAAAGGAGACCATAAATCTAAGTTATTACTGAAGCATACTTAAGAGGTGAGCCACTGACCCCACTTGGTGAAAGTCCAATTGTTTTCGTGAACCTTTGCTTCGTGTCTGCGTGATATATTTTACATTCACTGGTAACTCACACCAAACCGACATTTACAACCAATAATCAAGACTAAAGACATCATATAATATTTAACTGGTGTAAATTTCATCCTGTATTGGTCTATTAAAGTACGCATTGCGTCCATCCAGTCAAAGCAACACACACACACACGCACGCACGCACACACACACACACACACACACACACACACACACACACACACACACACACACACACACACACACACACACTTAGGCACGCAAACGCATGCTTCCGCGTGCACACGCACACACGCTCAGCTGAGTGACAGTACAGCAGTCAGCTTTATCCTGCTGCTGTGGTTTTGGCAGCCAGGGCCTGTTTTCAAGGGTCAATGTCGTGAACCAAAGCCTGCGGCCTGACGCAATAATTGAAAGAATGAAATGTGAAGCATGATGCTGTGTAGATTCCTCTCTTGGCATTCACCGCGTGCCTTAATTGTATGGACATTAAATCAAGGTCCGCTGTGAACACGCAGAGTGACAACCCTTTAAGAAGTCGCCTTCTCACCCTGCTGATGAGTGCAGGATGAAGCCAAGCGAGCAGTTTCTAACCCTGTCTGACTTCCACACGCTCAAAGCCCCAGCATCTTCTGCCAAAGAGGATGCAAGACTGCACGACTGCGATTTAAGTACAGCTCCCGTTTCCGTGCGCGCGCTCGAGTGTACACACGCACACACACACACACACACGCACGCACAAAAAACTAAAGCCGATTTGCAACGCAATCACGTACACACACACACACACACACACACACACACACACACACACACACACACACACACACACACACACACGCATGCATTTGGACACTCAAATCTAAAGCCGATTTATAGCCTACACCAGCAATAATGCGCGCCGCCACATTCTTCTCCTGCGCCTCTTCGGAGTCCACGCAAAGAAATATTGATATCACTGCGCCACAGCTCGGCATCAAACCCCAGCACAATACGGCCCATAATCAAAGGATTTCAAGCAAGGCTTACTCCGGAATAACCATAACATGGCATTTGCAAAACACTTCTACTCTCTAATTCGGTGGTAGTGCGTCTTTACGCATCTCTTGGCAGGTTACCTCGCACAGACTGACAACTCAAACTACAGCCCCTCTCTTTGTCCTTTCTTTAAAAAAAACAAAAAAACACTCAATTTAGAACATTAGCCTGACCCCAAACACACAGACAAGAGTGAGAAACGGAAGAAAGCAACGATGGTACGTCACAAGGCTATTTGTTTGAAGTTATACATCCCACTCCGAAGAGTACTGTATGTTCCATTTAACTTGGCTTGAATGCAGCTCCTCGACTTGTCCACGATCAACGCCCTCGGACAAAACGCGCGATGCCTCTTCTCTCCTGTCATGCAGCTGACAAACTACAGAAGGCTCGTTTTACATTAGGCTACAGTATATCCTGAAAACCCACGTCGTTCTTATAGCTCTCTAGCATATCCCTACAGCTGCTGCAGTCAGGAGGCGGATTTTCTCGTGTTTGGGGCGCGAAAATGGCTTCTTCGTCTTCAGAAGTGTCCTCTCTCCACCAAGAGTCAGCCGGTTCCTATCGGTCGGAGTCTTTAATCTGACCCATTTCAGGCACAATCCAGCCCTGGATGCATGCCCCCCTCTCTCGCTCTCCTCTCTCTCTCGGGCTGAGTGATCCACTGTCTCCCGGATTAGAGCGCCCCTCTCTTCCCATCCTAGACAATTGCGAGTCTCTGCTGATTGGGCTTCAGCGCAAGAGGATTACATGGGCGCACAATGACGTCATGGCCCGGGGCCCAAGCCACCCCCCCCCCCCCATTAAAACCAAATCCTCATCAGCCCCAAACGTCCTTGAAACCACCGACCTGACTTTCTGCAACGCGTCATGCATGCATGCATCGATGCAAACTACTGTTTCTGCCCACAGATAACAGGCCAGTTGTAACCGTCGGCCGGAGTTTACGAACAAATGCAATGTAAGCCTGCACGCGGAGGTAGCCACAGCACCACAGGAGTTCCTCTGTCCGCTCCTGTGCACCTGAATACCAACACCTTGAAGGTTGTACCTAAGCAGACGCATGTGCACCACGTGAATTCTGCTTCAATAAGATGAATCAGGCTCGTGGAAAAATAAAAAAAAGGCGGATCGAGTCAACTATGACCTGCACTTTGTGATTATTATAAGTCCCAAACAACCAAACAAAGTTCGACTCGCGTCTGAAACCCAAAGCCCATTGACCTCTACGCTTGAATTATGCCAAGACCTAACGTGGAGAATTTCTATTATTAAACATAGGTTTTCCAGTTAGCTTGTTCCAAATGTATTGACCATTAGCCACATTTCTGGTGCATGCACATATCAGGATACAATTATTTTCTTTTAGGGAATAACCGTTTTACGCACCATCCACGTCCACTGTTTTCTTGACAATCTGAAGCAGAGTCCTGTGTCTGTGGTCACGGTTATTATTCTGAGGCCTGTGGCCTGTGATCCTACATGGTCAGGGCCACAATAACATGCTGCTCCAGCGTATCAGGTTCAAAAACAGCACAGTGTCATACACGAATGTATGGGATGGAGGAATATTCCTTTAGTTTAAAATTATGATAAATTGGCCTTTTGTGGAGTCCATACAGATTCCAAATAAAACAACTAGTTTTAGAGGTGTTGACTTTATATGTCTAGGCTCATTTAGGTGTGTAAGCAGTTCATCTTAATGCGTTATTGTGGCTGTCTCTCAGAAATTGGCAAAAGGGTTATTTTGCCTGTTGCTTCTACGACCATTATCCACGTTCTATTTATATTTGAAAATATTTTGTATTTAACTCGTGTCAAATTAAGGTGCCTGGTCTTTGCTTTTCCAATAGCCTACCTTTTTATTTGATTAGATTTTATTTGCTGCAGTTTGCGGCTCAACCTCAATTAGTGTAATTTAACCTATGATTGTTTTTATGACCTTTTTCTTAAACAAGTTAATCCTCTGTAACAATGCCATATATCTGCATCTATTCCTATTATGCCTTTCAGCGTCGTTCCGATGAAATCCTGCTGGAATTTACTGATTTCTGTCCCGGAAGAATATGTCATTGGATTTTCAAATGTTTCTCCCCTCTTCAGTAGCTCGTGTCTACCTCCCACTGTTGACTGAACAAAGAGGTGGAGAGGAGGGACCGTCAGCAGGGTTTAGGATGAAACCGCTGCCCTTTACTCTCGTTAACTGAGCCTATAGACGCGCAAAAGTGGTCTTTTTTTTTTTCTTTCTTTTTTTTAAACAAATGCAATTATTAACTATTTGAACCGATATGCTCATTGCCCTCACCTCAGCACCCCCCCCCTCCCCTTCGCAATCTGCACTTCAAAACGAGCTTCCTGCATTTACATTAATGCAAGTCAATTCGCTAATTCAAGTAATTTGTTAGGCCTAAAAAAAAATCTGTTGGTTCCTGCTGCCAAAAATGAGAAAAACGTAGAAACCCATACTGCACAGCGGCCACCTGCTACAGGAGATGCGTCCTCTGTCCAAATATAGCCTATACTCAATAGATCCACGCCGGCTTGGACTCACAATCCTTTGTTCAGTGTCTTACTCTCGTCGTTGCTGCCATCCTCCAGCTATGCGCCGTACTGTGGCTCCATCTTCTCTCCAAACCGCAGGCTTTGGTCTGATGCAGAAAACGCTTGCTAGTGCAGCAGCATAACGCCTAAACATTAGTGCAAATTGCCTCCGCGTCCCTCCACATGCACGATGAAGCGAAGAGGGCGAGATTGTGAATTGAATTGCACTTGCTTTTTCCTCTCCTCGTCTCTCCCTCTGCCGAGCCGAGCGGCCTCCACATCTTAAGCTGAATGAAGGGGGAGTTGTCCCCGTGCATTACAATGACATTCAGGCCCCATTCATTCAGCCACTGTCTAACGGTCTTTGGACAGCAAATGCACCCCCCATCGGGGGGTCGCAGCCCCCTCATTACACCCCCAATCCCAACACGCAGCCCCCCACAATAGCCCCAACAAAAGAGAGAGGAGAGTCGGCCCCAGTTGTGCGAGCAACGGAGCAACGGCCCCTGGACTTTTGAGGTATGCTGGGAAAATATTCCTGTGTATTTGAATAAAACGTGCCGCGATGGAGTTTACTGAGAAGTTACTACCAAACGCGTTTCAAAATAAACGTGTATGCCGTTTATTATTTTTCTATTTCTGCCTTTTTGAGATCCAGACCCTCTTTGCAGCAGGTGCAGCAAGGGAAGGTTCAAATCAGGTGTGATGTAATGTACGAAACATTGTCTGATTTAATCTCAGTGTGCATGTAGCGGGCAATAAATGCGCGCAATTTTAAGAATAGCAGAGCTGGCGCAAACAGCGGAGTGAACTGTTGACACATTGCGCAGAGAAGTAAGCTGCAGGACCAGGCTCAAAAACAAATCTGCGGAGTTCTGCATATGGCAAAAGTTTCGTAATAAACTTGTGCATTTGTTAAATCACACACACACACACACACACACACACACACACACACACACACACACACACACACACACACACACACACACACACACACACACATATATATACCTATATATATATATATAGTGGGCTATATAAAGTAGGCTATAATTTAATTTAAAGCAATGGATTTGCAAACATTGCGGAATATGTGCATAAAACGTCCAAACAGTGGAGATAACCTAAATAGAAACAACGAAAATGTAAATGATCGTGCTATAAAAAATAGCGATTCTTTTTCAGCAGCCTGGATTCTGTCTTATTGACCTGCAACACCAGGAGATCAAACAAACGTCAACATTTGAATTCGTTGTTCCTCCGTCGTGCCTGTATCGTCACCAATCATTAGTTTCTTAATTTATCTAAAATATTCGTCAGATTTGGGCCAACGTAATTACAGTCTACATAATAATACTACTACTAATAATATTGATAATAATAATGGTCATAATAATAACAACAATAATAATAATAATAATAATAACGATAATGATAATAGTAATAGTAATAATAATTTAAAAAAAAGGACTAATCGTCGAAGCCAGGCTGAAATAGTGTACATTGTTGGAGAAATTGTCCCGATGTGGGGAGACAACTTTCCCAGGAAAATCATACCGATTCCCGAAATGCTGTTGAAGGCCCGAATAGGCACAGCTGGGCATCTGCTTATGGGCCTATTCATCAGGAGGAGGGAGAGGTCAGCACTGCAGCCCGATGGGCAGCTCCGCACTATAAGCTCGTTATGCAGAGACACAGCTTATAGTTTATAACAGGACTGTCCTCTAACACAGGAAAAATACACTCGGAGTCTTAATGAATCACCTTCATCAAGTGATCATTAAGTTCGTACAAAAATATGTTATTATTTTTTATTTTATTTTGAAATTTAATGTCTTTGAATATAGTTATGTATTAGAAATCTTATATTAATTTTCGTAGTTCATTTTATTTGTTGCATTTGACTTTCTTCCCTTTTTTGTGTAATATTTGTATTTATATTCCCTTTGCATTTCTTTTTACTTACTTTCTTATGTTACACATTTAGCCATCAAGCATTTCAAATTAAGTGCTCCAGGAAAAAACAACAACAACAACAACAACAATAACAACAACAACAACCACAAAACAGAAAGTGTTAGTAAGCCATTCTTAAATGCAGGAAATTTCCTTTAAAACAGTGGCGGAAGTTTATCAAAGAGAAAAGAAACGAATCTCCGGTGCATTTTCCCCTAAACCTCCCACACTTTTATACTGTCACTGCTACTTGTTTTGAGAGGCATATAAAGAGGTGTAATTTTGCAAACATTTCTTAAGTGCAGAGAGCCAGAAGGACCCTCTAGTATTGTCCAGGGAGAGAAAGAGAAACACGTTGACAAAGGAATCTATTGTTCCTGGTGAACAATTCAAGGGGCCTAGTAAGCTGTCCTCTACGATCAGGCAGCCGGCCGCTGATTTGAATGCAAGGGGCCCCTCCAAGGAGAAATGGTAATATATGGCAAGATACTACAAACACTAGCTGGTATTAAACCATGCAAGTCGGCTATTACCAAGTTCTGTACACACGCAAGCACAAAGACAGACAGATAAGTTGGAAGCTGGAAGTTTGAGGAAAACTTTACTGTACTTTGGACGCAGCATGTTGCACCTGCTCTCAGGATAAACCACACTTATTTTTCAGAGCCTCAGTTATGCTTCTGTGGTCCACATGGTCACAGGTAAGCTCATATTGATGCAGAAATGTTGCTGAAAATGTTTCTTTTTTTAATTTGATCTCGCGGCTCATTTGTGCGCTTAGAAAATTATGAACTCTAAATTCAAGACGTTATAGCCTTCTCCTGTTACTGCGGTTGTTTTCAGGTTCCCAAGGTAATATGAAATATTGTGAAATACTAGGAAATAAGATGATAGCTAATCAATTTAAGGCTTGGCTTACAATGTACATTAGTCATACAGTCAGTGTTCTCTCAGACATTTTTCAAAATGATATATTTGAAATTAGTCATGACTTAATAAACTTTTTTCATGTGGTTAGAAATCCCAGTGTATTTTATTTTTTTATTTATTTATTCTAATTTAATATTTTAGTTTCCATGCAATGAGCTCCATTCAAGTTAAAAAAAAAAAAAAAACCACAAAAAAACCCCACAATTTATTCTACACATAAAAATAAATATACACTCTCAGAATAGGTTTGCATGTTTCCTTTCAGAGTTGTCCTAAAAGTCAGTTTCGCATGTTGAGGACAAATCTTTTCGTGGAATTTTAGCCACATGAAGCAGAAAGACTCAAAATCCCTGTCGCTGTTTATCATTTCACAATGGGGAAAAATTACACTGCACGTCTGTTGAGAGATGGACTGTCAATGTCACTTGTGGGTCTCCGAACAATGTCTCACACACACACACACACACACACACACACACACACACACACACACACACACACACACACACACACACACACACACACACACACACACACACACACACACACACACACACACACACAAACACACGTAAACTGAAAAGTACAATTCTTCAAGTGATGATTTTCGAAACACCGGTCTGCAGAACGTCCTCATTTGGATGATGTATAGATGAGTGAATTATGTTTGTCCTTTGCTTTGTGGACGCCATATCAATAATGTTTGGCCACTTGACTGGCGAGGTGAGCATCAGCACTAATGTGGAGGTCCTTGACTCTATCTGATAAATGTCATGAGCTGTTTGCATTGATCCATTTGTCACACTGCCAGTAGAAAAGGGTCATTATCCTGTCTCTTTCTGTACATGTATTGTATGCTTGAAAGGCTGCTGAATCCCTCATCTTTCTTGAAGGTGTGTGTGTGTGTGTGTGTGTATGTACACGTTCATGTCTGCACCCAAATACATGCATGTGCATGCAGTGAAATGATAGAGAAGCCGTGAATTGATATCTCCTTGAATTAGTGTTTGCATGAGGATTCAGATTGAGGTGGTGTTGCTGATAACACCAAATGTCCTTTCCTGTGAATGTCACCGAGTGGAATATAAGTGGTGCAAAATGATAGTGTGATTGGACGTCTATGTGTTCATATGGCTACATAAATCTGCTCCTGCATGTTGCAATTAGGCTGTACATTACTAAAGCTGCTCCACGGTCATGTACTGCAGCCTGAGCAGTCAGGAGGCTGGAGAGGAAATACACTCCTGAACAGGACACACCGAATAACTGGGAACACTAGCTGTCTCCGCAGATATTCATTACTAGCTGTGGTAAAACATGTCAAATTGAAACGACTGTAATGCTGCGGCAGCAGAGATTTTTTTTTTTTTTTTAGTATTCCAGAGATAGAGAGCAGAGGTGACACCAGTGCTGAGGTGAGTTTTACACAAATCTTGCATGTCAGCCGTTCACATGAAAACAAAGGCACACGCTTAACCTCCCTTCAAAGCGTTGCTCTTTCTGATGCTCATTCATGCCCAGCGGATGACACACACAGCATGCAAACCTGAAACAATTCAATAAACTTATGCACAGCTTTCCCCATCCGCACACTGTGACTAAACCTCGCTTTCGTCTCATATTCACATCACACTGCTCCTCATACGCTGTCAGTTAACCCTGCAATTAACCCACACCTCAGCCAAACATCATTAGGGAGAGAGAGAAGAGGAGAGACAGACAGGGAGAAAGATGAAAAACAGATACAGGGAGAGAGTGACAGTATGGGAAATTTAACTGGAAAAAATACAAATCACCAAAATAAGTTTTGCTGTTTATAACCTTTATATTTAGCCAGATTCATAATGTTCGTGCGCAGTTTTTGGCTTGGTTTTTTTTATTTTTTTTTTTTATCTTTGTCTAACATTTTTTTCTCTGCTGGATGCATGAAATTATTTAGATATATTTTTCAGAAATGGATTTTGACTGATTAAGCTACACTAACCATATAGCATCACCCCTGTGACCCCCTTCCCCCTCCCCCTCACCTACTTTTTTTGTAGATTGGGTAGGCCCCAGTAAAGAGGTTTGGGCGTTGGAGCATCAGAGAGCTTTTTGCATACAGCTGTATTCAAGTCCGGGGCAACTCGTCTGATGGGCTGATGGAGGGGTGTTTAGGAAATTCAAGTAAAAATGTAACCAAACACGGTAGTTTTAGATCATTTTATTGCATGGATTTATTGTAGTTATGATCAAAATAACAAAACTGTTAGAATTGCTGTAACACTGAAAATCAGAGGGGTGGTCTTCAGGGAAATGGAGGAATCTTAATGCCAGAAGCGTGAGGGCGCTGACCTTTAATCAT
>NW_027210605.1:2387500-2522500 GCF_029030835.1 Brachyistius frenatus | reverse complement strand
AACACATCGCTGAACAGATCCTAACCTATTTTTGTCTTCCACTTATCTTCATCTTTTAAATCGGTCCATCTGACCAGCCAGGATTTTACTCTTAAGTCTATTCCTGTCTTTCTAACCTCCCGCTACTTTTTCTCATCCCTCCATTTTTAGTGTCCTTTTTCCCTCTCCTCTCCTCTCCTCTCCTCTCCTCTCCTCTCCTCTCCTCTCCTCTCCTCTCCTCTCCTCTCCTCTCCTCTCCTCTCCTCTCCTCTCCTCTCCTCTCCTCTCCTCTCCTCTCCTCTCCTCTCCTCTCCTCTCCTCTCCTCTCTGTCCTGCATGCCTCAGCAGCCTCTCCTTCCTGTCTGTCTGTGTTGGCATGAACCTCCCTGGCTCTGCCCCCGCCTGCCCGCACTTTATGCTGATTGGACCAGCTGTTCCACTTAAATTCACCATGGCAACCACAACCTGTTGCCTAGCAACCCTGCTCTTCTCCCTGATTCCTGCCAGTGTTCTCCACAGGCAGAGGGAGAAGAAGAGATTGAAAATTCCCTCAGATTGTTTTTGTGCATGTGCACGTGTGTGTGTGCACATCCCTTTGTGTGCGTGTGTGCGAGTGTGTGCGCGTGTGCGTGTGTGTGTGTGTGTGTGTGTGTGCTATACATGGATATGTTTGGCTCCTCTTCGGTGAGTCAGAGGGAAATGTGTTGAGTGTGCTGATGAGATGGTTAAATGCAGCCTGTGTTTGCATGTAGGCCAGAGGGACCTTCATTTAACTCAGAGTAGGCTGGCAGGCATAGCTGTATGCACCAAATTAAGGTTTGTGTGTGTGTGTGTGTGTGTGTGTGTGTGTGTGTGTGTGTGTGTGTGTGTGTGTGTGTGTGTGTGTGTGTGTGTGTGTGTGTGTGTGTGTGTACATGTGAGTGCATTTGTGTGTGTCTCCTTGTCTCCTGTTGACTGGACTTGTCCTCTCAGGCGTGATGAGAGCAAGGGTACATGCAAGCTCATGCTAAAGAATTCATGGCACTGCTGCTCTCAGAGGCCCCACTGTCAGAGTAGCCTCATGGACTAAGCATACTAATCAGATATACTGGATGGACACACACACACACACACACACACACACACACACACACACACACACACACACACACACACACACACACACACACACACACACACACACACACACACACACACACACACACACACACACACACACACACACACACACACCCCGAAACGTCCTGAGTAGGCACTCTGTTCTGGTATGTTGTTATCCACCTATTTTAACCAGGGAATTACCCAGTTGCTAAAAGATTTTTCCTGTGGCCTGGGAAGCAGTCCCTTGGCCAGGTAATCCCACAGCTCATCCCTAGCAGATGAACTCTTATCTCGGGGAGAGCACGAAGCTTCCCTTCACTTCTTGTAATTAGATCTCGTACAAGTCCTAAGTTGCCAACTGGTTTGTTCTCACTTCACTGCTGTGTCAGAGTAAGATTAAAGACCTCTATCAAGCTATCAACGAGCTGCTTCTTTACAAGACATGTAACAAAGTCTTGTGCGCCTTCTATGCAATTTCAGTGTGTTTGCTGAGGACATACACATAATTAATTATATGTTTATTTTAATGTGTGTTCAGCTGCCTTTACCTCTATGGAGAATTTTGTCTGGCTTGCTAATTAATCAGAGCATCTGAAACATGAGCAAACATAGATCATACTAATCTCTAATTTTATATTTGTGTCATGTTCTGTCCTACAGAATTACTATAGACGTGTGAGTCTTAAGGCCCTACAATGTGAAATTTTTAGGTAAAGCTATCATGAGAGAAATGCTGTGAAATCTTTCATCATCAATCCAAAACGGTGGTCTTAGATGTTGGTATGAGACACTAGAAGACACGTTGACAGACGGACGAGTTGGAGCTGCGGCTACCAAAAGCAACCTGCTGCTAAATTCTGATCGTGTCAGAAATTTAGGATCAAATTCTCACAGTGCGACTTATGCTACGTCAAACGTCTGCAAACCAAATAATCAGAATACAATGTGAAATGACTCATAAAACACTGGGCAGCACGACATGACATACTGACATTTTTGAATAACATTAAGAGAAAAAAATTCGCATATGCAAACGCACACTCAAAACGGATTGAGGTGGAAGTAGTAAAAAGCTCACACAGCTTTTTATTACTTCCACCTCAATAAAAAAACCCTTTAGGGAAAACAGTCAAAATGATCCAACTACATATTCAGGAAAGTCCAATGATTCATTTATAATAAAACTAAAAACAAACTTTATTTTTTAGCAGTTTTTATTTTAGCATTTACAACGCAGTTATGTAGTGCTTTAAAATATTGGATTTTAAATTCAATTTGATCAAACTAATACAGAAAGATGACAAATGAAATACACACTTAGGTGAGAATGCATGCAGACTTGAGGAGATATTAGAAACGAGACAAACAACAGGTTTACTATAAAGAAAAAAAAAAAGATTGTTTTGAGGAGTGATTTAAAAATAAGGTATAGTTAGCTAGCTTCAGTTCCTCTGGTAGAGAGTTCCACAGCAAGGCTCTAACAGGAAACACTCGGTTTCCCTTTGTTGCGAGGCGAGTAAGATTACAACTAGGAGATACAGTAAGCTTCATCATTGATTGTTTTTCGGGGTTAAAGTTACAATCTGAAAGATCTCCGTTTCACTCACTTTGGCGGCACCTATGGCAATGACCAGTAATTGGAGCTGTCTTTTTGCCCTTCACTTCCCAAAGATCCAAACAGTGTCACCTGTAAGATGTTAAAAAGTTGGCAGTTAAAGAGCGAGGCTCCTACCTCCTCTGGAGGAATAACTATTGCTGGCTGATAGAAAATGCACTAGCTGTGCACCGTTTGTGATTTCTATACTGGGATTTCACCGCAGACACTCAGCTCGTTCAGTTCATAAGACCACAACAGTTTCAATCACCATTGTGTTTCCTTATTTAGCAACAGACAGTGACTAACAGATTTTTATTTAAATGAAAACCTTCAAGAATATCACTTTAAGTAATATCAATGGACAAATGTAAAATGCTGATTCCAGTTGTGTGATATTTTCTCCACATTACATTTACGTTTTTGCAATTTTCTTTTTATATAGATAACAATTTCATTCCATGCCAGGACGGTGGCCATAGTTATACTAAATATAGACGATTTAATATTCTATTGTAGACAAAGGATACATGTTTTCATCTGGTACCACCAGCTGCTCAAATAATTGGCTTGTCTATCACTTTGATTTACGACCAATTACCTGCAATATTAATGACTCAAAATTGTGAACATGGTAAACATACCTGCTAATAAATAGCATGTTGAAGTTGGTTTTTGTGAATAGTATGTTATGCTGTTATGAGCATTGAGCTAAACAAGCCTTTCGCAGCCTCATAGCCGCAAGAGCGACTGCGGTGTGTCCTTAGTTTGGTTTCAAGGTCCTGGTATTGTTGATGCTGTCACAGTGTTATAGGTTACTGAGACACTTAAAGAGGAAGGAGTATTTGTTAATGTCATTAGTAACACCTGTGCTTTCAGGACTAGCGCCGAGTCAAAATGTCGACTGTGAAACAGACCTTTTGTGTCATTGTGCTTTTAAAGCACTATAAGGCTGTTCAAAGCGCCTTTGTTTGTTGCCTCCTCTTTCGCAAAACATAGAAGTGAGCTTTTTTATTAACAGTAAAATTGTCATGAATTATTAATATGCACTACCTTTAGTCCTGAGACAAAAGTGTTTTTTTTATTCATGTTCCAATTTATAGAGGCGTTTCCCTCAAAATACATACACACAAACCTAAGCAAGCACTCCTCACGTTGTCATTTGAAGTATAACTTTTGCCTGTCTTTCCTATTCTGGTTGACTTTGTAGTATTTATCTTCCTCACAGCTCTTCTTCTCTGTCACTGCTCTCGTCCTCTGTAGGTCTCGCCCCCCTCTCCGCTCAGAAGAAAAAGACTTGTGTCTGATCTTCAGCTTCTAATGCGTTTTTTTTTTTTTTTTTGCTGGTTCGTAGATATCGCTCCTGCTCACGTAATGTCAACACAGACCGCCTCAGCAATTATGCGTATTTGAACTTTTTATTTTTATTGACTTTCCCAAAACACTGCAGCCACAGGGTCACAGATGTGTCTGTGACCCTGTGTCTGCACTCTAAGATACATTGATGCATCCGAGCAGACACAAGCACATACCAAGTAAACCTTCTGAAAAGCAACACCACTAAAAAGGACCTTGCTATATGTAATTTGCATAAAGTGTTACATGCATGGTCCATTAAAGAATAGGATGAATGGAAACAAGCCAAGGCTCTTATGGTAATTGAAATAGGTTTCCTGAGAGGCTGCCAGTTGCCCACCAGGATTTGAGGCAACACTTGGCCCCTCGTGTCAAATGGGGCCCCAACACCAATCTGTCTGATTGGAAACCCCAAGTTCAAAACATGAGGGAACCGCCCTTGCACACAGGGAGCTTGGATCTGAGGGGTAATACCTCTGCCTCCACAGTGCGCTTCTTCGTTACCCTTCCCTGTAAGCTGTGCTGGGCTTGCTGTGCATTCACCATGGCGGTCTTTAAGCTCCAAAAGCCAGTTAGACTTCGATATTGTTGTCCTATAGAATGTGCTAACCAAAAGTGAGTTCACACAACAATGTTTGCTTCCAGATTAGGAAACCTAGATAAATATGATATATAATATTTGAGCAAGTATATGTGTATCTGAATGCATCACCCGCCAACATATCTGCCCATTTTAATAATTTACCCAGAAATGAATGTGTTTCCGTGCCCTCTGTTTAACACACTCAATAAACACACTGATGGCTTCTGTCCAACAGCAATATTTTGGTACTTAGTGAAAAATAAACCCTTTTGTGCTGTGTTTTGCAACAACTGCAGCTTTCACAGTTAAAAATTCTTTACCTTAGTGTTTCCTCTTTTCCGAATCCAGCGTTTCACACTCAGTTTTTGGACAACTTTGAGCGCATTATCCGGTTACTTGTAGCGCACTGCATGTTTCTTTACTTGACAGTGTGAACACACTTATTGTCAAAATAGTGGGTGTTCGTACGAAAGTACGTCATTTAGAACACAGCAAGTGTATTCCTAGAATTGATCATTTTTTTGTCAATCTTAAACTTTGCTACCATCTACTGCACTGAAGACATAACCTCCTTGGCAGATGTAATAATAACTAAGTATGTTTTTCTGCTATTTAACTTTGACTGTTGCTTATTTTGTTATGAATCTATCAGGCTTTAATGGAGAACCTTTCAGTTGTTGTAATTGGGAACTTTCAACAACACAGAGAATACTTCATTGGTCCTGATTTGTTAAAGATATTAGAAGCTGACTTACAAGGCCATTGGACCTTCATGCCAAGGAAACTACCCCAGCAGAGATTACATAGGGATTAAATGGTGTAATCTCACATTGCTCTGTGATGCTGTTCAAAAAGGGAACAAGTAAGACTTTTTTTCAACCGATTTCCACTCAGGCACAAAAAAAAAAAAATTACGCAAAGAAACACGTATAGTGGATCATATACATATGTGAATGTACACTGCTAGGACCATTTCCTTTTAAAGTCAAACATTTAATTAAAAAAGGTAACACTCACAACTCTAACAGATGAATTTGGAGGATACATCAAGTCTGACACCATTAAATCTTCCTATTTTCTTTTCAGAATAAAAATATATGAAACTGCAAAGTTTTTCAGATTTCTCCATCGATTGCTTCTTTCGTCTATCTTTCTTTATCTACTGCTGACAGATCACTGACCTTCCGCGTCTTTCCTTTTTTCTCTCTCTCTCTCTTCTGAGCGAGAGATAAAGAAAAAGATGGAACTTGGAGGGTCTGCAGTGTTTGGGTGGATTTGAGGATGATTATTTTGGGGGATGGGGAAGAGGTGGCTGGATAAAAACAGAGGTCCTGGCTTTGCTTTAAGACAGCCCTAAGTGATGCTTTGATTGCTGTGACAGTTTATCTTTATTATAAAATTCCATAATGGAAAATCGACCCTGTTCACTAAGCCCCGGACCTTATCTGCGGTAGTGTGCACTGGATGGAGGTGTGTGTTTCCAGGAGTATGTGTATCTGAGGTGTTATTCAGGAGATCAAAAGGGCAAAGACAAGTGTTAAAACCAAGAACAACAAATCAAATTGGACAAAACAAAGATGTTTTTCTTTTTGTTTCATTATTGCTGTTGGAGATTGACTATATGTATTTCCTTAGTCTTTTTGGCCTCATGGCTCTGCGTGTGTGATGAATAATGTTGCCGTTAGCCAGGCTACGTCACTGCAGGAAAACCTGGTGACATGGGGCCCTACATTCACCCCAAAAGCCTGAAGGACAATAGTAGGCTGGGGCCTTGATGCCGTCTCGGCAGCCTGGCTCTCCTTTGTCTGTGTGGATGTGTGAAGCTCCAGTGACAGATGGCAGGGACATACTGCCATATCTGTTACCTTTCCGAGTGACGTGCAATATGTACTCTTTCCTACAGACGACCACAGAGAGACGGCAGCTGTCCATCCCTTTCCGCACACCGCCCCGCAAGGACACAGATCACCAACAGTCCAATCCAAATGTGGCTGAAAATTTCCATCAAACATATTTAGGTAGCAGAAAATGTTTGTCAAAAATATCCTGTCAAGGTGAAAAATTGAAACGGAATATATTTGTGTCAAATTAGAGGATTCTATTTGTAGCCAGTGTTATTTTTAGTTTCTGTTGAAATCGTTCTTTGTTGTTCGAGAAAAGAGAAATGCTGTATGCTTTCATATTTACATCAAATCAGTCCCTAGGGTTGCTCTGTGCCAAATAATAATTCTGAAATTATATAACCCATGTCATCTTTATTCTGAAAGTTTCTCCTCTCCTGTAACATGGGAACAAGTAATGTTAATTTCTTTGGGCCCCTAGCGAGAGTCAAAAGCGATCTGTAATAAGCAGCTATGATGAAAATATGTATGAATCACCGAGGGGTAAAGCCTGAGAAATTTCATTCTTTTAGCTTTATATGAGTCACTGTAAAACACTACCAATAAAAATGTCTGCATGCTCTCCCCATGTGTCTGCGTGTGCTGATTTGTGTGTGTGCCTGTGTGTGTGTTTCCTCCTCCCCTGTGATTTATAATGGCGCAGTTCTAGCAAGGGCCTTTGGAGGCAGATCGCAGGGAATTGGTCTAATTTGCGTGAACTGCTGTTGATTTATAGCCCTGCCAGAGGTTAATGATAGTGTCGCTCATTGCTACTTGTTCTTTCCACTGTAATGTCGTTAAAAGGAGGCGATGGCAAGACCCCGCGGCATTGTATCCATCGTTTTCTTTCCTCCCTGTGACCCGGCTGTCCTCCCAATCTTTGCCACTCACTGCTGCCACCTCATCTCACCTCACCCGTGGCTCCATCATTCATTCACTGCTGATGTACTTGAGAGATCTTTATAAACAGACTCTTTTGGACAAATGCCTTGACTGAGTGTTCTGTGTTGATATCCAGTCAGGTGCATATAATCTATGAAGAATAAAGGTCCTTTAATGAAGTGAAATTGTTTATAGATACAATCCACTACAAGTAAAAATACCACATTCAGAATGAAACAAAGCGTATCCAAGTGTGCAGTATTTATCTGACTTGAAAGTATGAATATCATTGGCCTGTGCTCTTATTATTGATGGAATAGAATTTTTATTTTATATATATTCTAAGCTCAAGGTATCACAGACGTTTGTTTCCAAGGTAAAGAATGAATGTCCACCAATCACTTTAATTTTGTAGGCGGTCAAAGTATATACTATTACATAGTTTGATTTGAAGATGTATTTTATTTTACTTAAATGCGTGTTTGAATGTGGGTAGGACAGTGGTGCAGTGGTTTGCGTTCTGTGGTTGACCCTGCTGGGGCCTTTCTGTGATGAGTTTGCATGTTCTCCCTGTGCCTCATGGGTTTTCTCCGTGTGCTCTGGCTTCTTCCCACAGTCCAAAGACATACTGTATGTTAGGTTAATTGGTGATTCTTGGTTGTAGGTGGGAATGTGAATGGTTGTCTGTCTGTCTGTGTTGGTCTTGTGACGAACTGGCGACCTGTCCGGGGTGTACGTAGTCAGCTAGAACAGTCTTATTTCCCTCCGTCACCCTGTTCACAATAAGGCAGGTATAGATAATGCATGGATGTTTCAATGTAAAATGTGATGGAAAAAAGGCTCACAACCTTTAGTAAAAGGAATAAAACTCCATTTTAGAAAAAAGAACTGCAAGTTAAAGAAGATACAATATGGTATTCATCCCCTTTAAAACAGTATTTACACCCACATTTGGCAGTCGTTTTACAGCCTTGAGTCTGGACAATGCAACTTTTCCTCATTCTTCTTAATAAAACTGTTCAAGCTTTCGGTTTTTGTGAGAAATGAAGAGTTGTGTGGAGTCTCTGTTTGTCTTCTTGCTGTATTTTACCAAACCAAAAGTTGGACCTTCCGCATAGAGGTACTGCAATCAACAGAAACTGCTTGACTACACCAACGTGATCTCTGTTTTACAGTTTTTATGTGACATATAAAGTCAACCCGTGAGGATTTGGGAGTTTCCAGGTTTGAATCTTTATGTAAACTTTATATTTGTATTTTATATCACAACATCAGTTTGGATAATTTTGTGAAGATCAAGTATGCCTTTTACTTTAAAAAATACTTTCTTTGTTGATCAGAGGCAAAAATTCCACATCAAACGTACTTTGATTCTGTTGAAAAAACATGAACAATTATGAGGTAGGTGAAAACCTTTCATAGACACTGAACAGTACATCATATTTCCTTCTAAAAAGCACAACAATTCATGGTGAAATGTTGCATAGTAGAAGGAAGAATTGCACAAAGTGAAAATACTCTCACAAAATACAAGTAACTCAGAACTCAAACCTGCAATAATTGATGTTTTAAATTGTTTGTCAATTTTACATTTGCTATATGTAAACACAATTCATGTAGAACATTTTTCAGACAATATTACAGCTGCTTTAAGTACAGTACATAAGTAAAAGTATTTTCCACCCCTGGCAGAGAGCACAGACACACACACACACACACACACACACACACACACACACACACACACACACACACACACACACACACACACACACACACACACACACACACACACACACACACACACACACACACACACACACACACACACACACACACACACACACACACAGGCACTTCATGACTTTGACACAGACGCTCTATGGCTGCAGCAGCGCTTCCAGACAGGGCTCATCTGTGCGTGTCTCCGGAAGCAGGGAATGTTGGTAGCATCAGCCCAGGAGAGGTTGTGTCTGTCTGGGCATGGATGCTGCCCTGTCACCCACCCCACTGCTCCCACCCCACGCCTACCTCTGCCTCCCTGAGCAACAGCAGCAGCATGGCATGAGAACCCAGAGACAAAGTCTGCATACAGACAAGAGAGGCAGGCTGTAAGCTGCGTGGTGGAAGTTCACAAATGGTAATTTGCTTATTCAGCCAGGCTTTATTAATCAATGTAAAATTCTTTCCTCCCATATTAAACCTTGAACATGTTTTGTGCTTGACCTGTGAGAATCTGTGCTTTGGATTATTTGTCACAGCTGCAGCAGTGTATAAGGAGGCAGCAGTAGTCTAACGCTGGGGGAGGAAAATATCCAAAGTATTTACAAAACACCCATGACACGTGTCAAATCAGCGTTGCTTTGCTGTTTGTAGTCAGCTCTTGATGGTACCAAAGAGTTGCCAAAAATAATTCTGTATAGCGCTGTGGCTCATCAGGTGGGTATTGTATTTTCTGCTTTTCTAAAATGAAATCTATGTGCGTGTCTTTCTCGAGAAACACTCATGAATTCCAAACAACTTTCACAGATTTTCAGAGGCGTGAACGGGTCTTTCTTGAATGCTCCCTTCTCATGGCCCTCGTTCTCTTTTTGTTATTTCAAAACACATTTTCAGCAAATCGACAAAGTTTACTGAAATAACTCTGAAGCACAATCTGTGCAAGTTTTTCTATCTATCTATCTATCTATCTATCTATCTATCTATCTATCTATCTATCTATCTATCTATCTATCTATCTATCTATCTATCTATCTATCTATCTATCTATCTATCTATCTATCTATCTATCTATCTATCTATCTATCTATCTATCTATCTATCTATCTATCTATCTATCTATCTATCTATCTATCTATCTATCTATCTATCTATCTATCTATCTATCTATCTATCTATCTATCTATCTATCTATCTATCTATCTATCTATCTATCTATCTATCATTTCTTCCTCTTCTTCTCATCATCTTCTTTCAAGAGCTGTTTTTCTCTCACTTTCTCTCCACAGCACTGTCTGAAAAATATCTTGAAATGTCAAATTTCTTGTACTGTCATTTCTACAAGCCTAGTTAGGACAGTTATTAAATATTACTGAACAGGTGCAACAGAGGATCAGACAATATCATTCTCCCTGTCATGACACAGACAGGCTCGTATCTTTTCAGATGTGTTCAGAGTAGATGGATATTTGTCATCTGAAGGAAGCTTTTACAGTGAAATTCCAAAATCCCACCTTTCTTTCAAACTATTTTTTTTACACAATTCTTAATATTGCGTTCATTTTTTTTCAAAACTATCAGCACCACAACAGTCAGTCCACTAGAAGATAACGTATCAATGTAAAGGTTAAAAACTAGATGCAATGGTCATGTGTCACAGAAGCGTGGTTGGATTGATTAAACACTGGTCTTTCACCTATAGGAGACCAGGGTTCTAGTCTGAGAGGAGTGGCGAGGATGTTTTTTGCAAGTGTTTTCCTAACCAAGGATTTATTATGCCTAATCCCTAACCACGTGATTTTGTCTTCCAAAATTTAGTAAACATGGGGTTTTCCATGGCTGGCTGATGCAAAATTGTAACACTGACACGTTATCCTCTAGTGGACTGGCGGGTGTATTGCATGGTTTGACGTGAAACCAGCTTTTGATACTGCTTTGAGATACTGGGTTGTCCCAAGATCGAGGGTTTTGGTTGTATTAGTGTGTTTTCAGATGTGTGCTTAACTGCAGAGCTGCATGTTGGTAAAGAGATCTGTGTGAAGAATTTTGGAAAGGTGAACTCAGTAAAGACAAATATTGGTTAGCAGTTGTAAAAATATGATATTACTTGGTGTAATTTTGATGGCAGGTAACTGGTGTGTTGTGTGTCATCTGGAAATAGATCTGGAAATGTGAAGTATAAACTAATAGTCTACAATATTGTTCTGAGAAAGTCCGAAAGAGAAAAATTTAGACTACAAGTCTGGGAATGAAAGGGAAAACAGGTTAGATTGGTGCTGTGTGGTTGGCCAAAAACAGTTGGCATGATGGACCACAGAGCGACAAGGTGCTCCTGCCAGACTTTGTAGGAAACACACACACACACACACACACACACACACACACACACACACACACACACACACACACACACACACACACACACACACACACACACACACACACACACACACACACACACACACACACACACACACACACACACACACACACACACACACCATCTGTTACAGACACGCATGCAGTTCAGGGGCCAGACATTTACTTCATATGACTCAGACATAAAGACATCCAGATACCATATGCATGACAGGGCTACAGACTTTATAAATGAAGGAAATCTACTTTTGATTTCTTCACAAGGCGAGAAATCGTTGATATATACTCTGAAATATCTGCAGGCTTTTAGTGACTTTAGTTTTTGGCAAATAAAAAAGAAGGCTAATCTGATACATCAACTAAATTGATATCAACTTATTTGTGAGGATCAAACTGTATAATGTCTATTAGCTTTGCTTTCTTTTAAATATATATTTTTTGCCAATATCCTGTTTGTATTTTTCTGATGAACATCCATTTGTCAAGGGAAATTGATTGCACGTGTTGTTAACACAGTCTTAACATTATGTAGCCTTTGAAAATAAGTATTTATACAGTGATCAATGACACCACACATGTCCTCTGAGCTAAAACCTTTAGGAGTAAATTTTAGATTGCTTCTTTATTAAGCAAACAGCAGGTTTGGAATAAGCCACGGTACGTGTGATCAGTCACGGCATAAGAGATGGTTTATATAATCACAAATGCACCGTGTGACATAATGTGGCTTTGTAGTGTTAAACATGTTTAGCCAGGTACGGGGTGACCACTGCTATTAACACTTGTGAGTTTACATTACTTCTTTACACTATGTTGTGATTTAGACTATATTCCTTTTATGTGTGGGAATAAACTGTCAGTGTGTGTCTGTGTTTTCAGACCTACTTGATGAAGTATGACAAAAATATTTTAAACAATAGGTTCAGTTAAACATATGAGATCATCTGAAGTATTTTGTTGTCACACTTCTTCTCAAATGTTTGTTTTTCTTTATATTTTTAAGGTTTACAAAACTCATATGCCAAAGATCAAATTGTCAAACAAGTTGCTCCAAATAACAATTCACGTATTTTGTGAAAATGATGTTGTGATTTATGCAACCTACGCATTTCACTGCAAGTTTTTTCAATCTGAAATGAAAGACAGAAAAATAAAATGTCTCATTTCAGCCCATAAAAGATGAGCAAACGGAACTAATTAGCATAGTAATAATGGCTTCACTTGCATATGCATGTTATTTGATGGTATTGGTTTTCTGTGGCTTTGATGGATGAGTGTAACGTTGGTGCTGCTTCATTATCTGAACGTGTGCGCGTGTCGACAGGCCTGGTTGTGTTTGGCTTCAGATAGAGTTTGGGTCAGGACCAGAGTGCTGGAGGTCAGAGTTTAGCACCGACTTCAGGCTCCGCTGTGTCATCTGTCTTTGTTGGGTAAATCAGTAGCCTTCTGCCAGGGTCAAGGTTTAGTTAAGGTGAAAGGTCACCAACAACAGCGGGTGTCTTATGGGGCAAGGTGCTGCGTCTGTTACGTCTGCTGCGTCACAGACACAAAGAGGCGCACACACATGCACACACAAAGCTTTGCGGTGCCTTATCAGGCGGGTGCAACACGCCGAAGCAGCCAGACGTCTCCCCCTGATGTAATGCTCATGTTTTAACTGCTGCTTATTCTGTCTGATCTCCATATCTAATTGACACCCCCCAATGCACACCCTCTAACCTCAACCCCCACAACACACACACACACACACACACACACACACACACACACACACACACACACACACACACACACACACACACACACACACACACACACACACACACACACACACACACACACTTATTAACATCACATTTTCAGACTGTCTTCCCTGCCTCCTTCACAACTATCCTCTTATCCGCCATCATTTCTTTTTGTTTGTTTGCTGCTGCATCTTTAGAAAATGCAACACAACCAGTGAGTTTAAAAAAAGGCTGCTTACTAAATGGTCTTCCAAGTGCCTGCCCCCCTCACCCTTCCATCCAAAGCTCCATCTCTTTACACACCCCTCCTTCTCCTCCCTCAGCCACCAGCTGAGCCTGCTGATGGTGGCGGAGTTGAGGTTTGTTTGTGGGTGAGGGGAACGATCAGAGGGATTTTGGGGTTGCTGGGGATGAATGAGGTCGTCTGAATGTGCGACACGTGCCGGAGCGGCTGCTGTGGCTGCCGCTGATTCATACTATCACCCCCTCTTTAAAAAAACACACACACACACACACACACACACACACACACACACACACACACACACACACACACACACACACACACACACACACACACACACACACACACACACACACACACACACACACACACACACACACACACACACACACAGGCAGACACAATCAAACCTCACAGCATTCCCCTTTTATCACACTTAATCCATCTATTGGAGTAAATACGCTTGAGACAAACACTCTTGACAAACATGGCGGACTCCATGTAAAGACACACAAATATGAACAGCATACACGCATACATGCCCAGCTCATCCCTAATCCTGATTGGCTGAGCGTAGCAGAAGCAGGCAGGGGGGAATTAAGGTCACATGGTGTGTGCTGCTGTAATCCTTTACTGCAACCAAGGACAGGTTGGCCTCCACAACCAGCAGCAGCAGCAGCGCAGCAGTCACCACGGCAGGAAAGGAAAAAGGGAAAGGGTGGTGTGTCTGGGAGACAGTTCATGATCATGTTTTAACAAGAAGATCACACATGTCTTACACACAAATGTCTGATGTCGCAGCCTCGACTGCCCTCAGCTACAGTGCAGGAACAACACTGAAGATAGAGTAACAGTGTTTGCTGAGCTAAATTGTTGTATTCTTGTAAATTTGAGCAATAGATGCAGAAGACAGAGAGAGTAGAGAGAGTACAGTAGTACAGTACGAGGTGTTGCTTCTCTGGGGAGGCTGAGGTGACAGACCGGTACGCCTCGCACTCCAGTGATTTCGCCTGCCGCCTGCTGCCTCATATACCCACAGCTCTACAGTCAGTTGCCATGGAAACAAGAGGGTAGGGTGTATATTTTTTGGTGAAATGTACATTTGCATGTTGAGTAAATGGCTCTGGCAGAGGCAGGGTGGAGTAGAGCTCATTTGGTTGACTTATTCATTTGTCTGTGTGAACATATATGCACTTAAATATATAATGTACATGTGTGTGCATGTGTGTGTGTGTGTGTGTGTGTGTGTGTGTGTGTGTGTGTGTGTGTGTGTGTGTGTGTTTCATGTTGTAAGGCTTCCATTTTTGTCAAGTACTCCTTTCCTGTCTGTTCACCTGAGGGATGGAGGATTAGGTGATTAGGGTGAGATTATCAGGAGGTGAATCCCCTGGTTCTGCTAACGACTCAACAGCGGTTCACACTTAGACGCTCACATGTTCGCTCTCACACACACACACACACACACACACACACACACACACACACACACACACACACACACACACACACACACACACACACACACACACACACACACACACACACACACACACACACACACACACACACACACACACACTCGCACACGCACACGCACACTAAAGGATCCTGCTCTCGTTTCCCAGCTCCATCAGCACCTCTTGTTCTATCACACTGTTGAACAAACCGAGAGGCCCAGATGAGCCTCGATGTTGCAAAAGTGTGAGCAAGAAAGTGTGCGCATGTGCACCGTACATGGATATACTGGACTTGTATCCATTTGTTTATGGGCCAAATTCCTGCATGTCACAGTGTGTGTGTAATTTCCCCCTGAATCAGCAGACTCTGGGTAAACAGAGGCACGACTAGTTTTAATTACAATGTTAATTGATAGGAAACAAAAGGGGCTTAATTAGGTGCAATGAGGCAATGGGCACAGTGGCACTGTGGACTTAATGATTCAATGCACTCAGTCTGCCGATACAGACACTCATCTTTACGAGGGTGCACACACACGCGCACACACAAACACACCGAAAATAGAGGGCATACTGAGTGAGACAGGAAATGCATGGGGGAAACCCTGAGCAGGGAGAGAAGGAGCCAGCGAGGCAGAAATTTGAAGTTGTCGTTGTCATTTATTCACTGTGCCTGTTCTCGTTAACAATTAACTGATATGCTGTTGTTCCACATACTAATGCTGTGGAATCGCCAGAGAGCAGAGGAGGAGCAAAGAGAGAGAACAGAAAAAAGAAATCAGTAGAGCTGCAGCGGAACATGTTGCACAATCCAATCAATATTTTCTAGTCACAGCCGGCATCAGTCTCAGAAATAAACCAAGCTTGATAAACCGCATGGAAAATCACAGACAACTCTTGACAGAAGCTTCTGAAAATTCCTCTCAGTGAGGGGAAGTGTGTAAGGCATCAAGGCAATAGGATGTCACTCTATTTGCTTATGTAAGCATACGTGTTTGATGACTTTGATAATTGAGCTTTTGTTTGGGATCTCCCTTTTCTTCCACCTCAGCCTCCTCCTTCTCCTTTTCCTTCGCTCCTCTCATCCCTGGTCCTGTTATTGCTGTGATATTTTTTTTTCTCCTCCATCCCAGAAGTAATTTGGCTTGTGAAATTGCACCTTTTTCCTCAAGCCCCCTCTCCCCCCCCCCCCCGGAGTGCTCCTCTTCGATTTCCTGTCTGGGTGGCTGCAATCACTCTCGCCTTGTCCTTGGTCCGCGACCTTGGCGGCCAACATCGACTCCAATCCATCGTCATGGAGATGACCCCACATCTGTCACCATGGAGACAACCTTTGAACACTGGTGTGCCACACCCACCCTAAGGACTCAGCACAGTCACTGGTGCTTATACACACATATCAAAAACACACATGAACACAGTAAGCAGCACACTCCCTTTGCGTAAGCATTTAGAGAAGATATTTTTGCTTGTTTTCATTGTTTGGTATTCCTGTGAGCGACTGCCTCTCTGTGAGAAGTCTGAAAGTCAAGCGAGAGCAATATCATGGAATTCAAACAGAACTTTCTCACAAAGCAAACAGCCCACAAATAGATCTCTCAGATGTATCAGTCACATTGATATGCTGTGATTAAAGAAGGGCGAGATAAGGCAAATGAAAGAGATGGAGATAGGAGAAATGTAGGGAGAGATAGGCACATAAAAGGACAGAGCAGTGGCCCTTCGGGCTGCTTGATTAACTTCTCTGAATGCAGCACTCCTCGTTCTATTTTCAGACATTAGCATCAACAAAAAAGCCAAAACAGGAATAAGCATTATCATGATTATCCTCCTCATCCTCACCTTCATCAGCAGCACTGTCCTTGTTCAATGTATAACTGCTCTGATCGACACAATGGTTGTCATCCCCCCTCTCCGAAATGTCAGACTGTATTAAACATCCTCCTCCGTTCACTGATTCCTCACCACAATTCTCATTTTATCAAGGCTATTGTTCTGCAATGCTCCAGTGACTGCTGATAAAATATAAGCATAGTCGTAATAAAATCAATTAAAAAGTAATAATTTCTCCTTATTTATGCATATACAGTACTTCCATGTATGCATATTTGGCCATTCAGTATCAGGTATAAGTCATTTGGTCTGATTCTAGATGCCACCATTGTTTTGTGTGCGTGTTCAAGAGCTCTGCCAAATAGACTTCCTCCATCTCCATTGCTGAAAGCCCAGTCAGTCTCATGGCATGTGTGCATCTTTCATTACTCCCAATTCAACACTAAACCCCAGAGAAAAGACGAGTTGGCAGTTGGAGCGAACAGGAGAGACAGAGAACAGGATGAAAGGAAGGAGAAAAAAAGAGGGAGAACTAAAAATAACACACCGCCCCTCCATTTACACCCCCAACCTCCACCCCACCCTCTCACAGAAAGAGAGGGAAAAATCTGTGGACCCCTGTTGGAATTGCCAGTACCACTCGAGCGTACTCTTATGCAAATTTTGCTGTGTCTGTGTCAACGGTTGCCGTGTTAACAGGGGGAGCTGTGGTACGCAGGCCCTCCTCACTGCCACATCATTTGTTTAAGTCATCCAAACAAAAGCCAGGGGAGAGAGCCACATGATTGGTGAAATATGCTTGTGTGGGACCACTGCAGTGGAATAATGATTGCGGCATTACTCCTGCGTGTGCCAGGGGCTGTGTGGCCATTTCATGCCAGCACTGAGTGAATGTAAGGGATGTTTATTCATGAGGGAAAGAGAGAAAAAGAGGGGAAATAAAGGATGGCGGGGAGGTGGGAGACACTGATATTAGTCCTCTTTGAGCTGCCTGGGTCTCCATGTGCTGATACTTTGGACCGGCAGAGGGAGGAAATGCAGGATAGAAGACAGGAAGTCTGCAGGTGTAAAAAAAAAAACAAAAAAAACATTTTGTGCTTCATTCAAATAGAAAAGTTTTTTTTTTTTTTTTTTTCAAATGGAGGTGAAGAGCACTGTGAGTTAGCGAAAACAGAAAATGTCTGTACTCTGAGTTTCCTTTTATTTAAAGCTTTCAGATAACGAAGGCCTTCAGATTTAACATCAGGTATTTAACTTTATTTTTCAAAATCCGTGACCTTTATTGGACAAAAGTAAACACACAAAGAAAGACTCCTTTCAATGCTTTGAATTTGAAATCAACTCAACGTTCTCCATACAGAGCAATTCAGCATGCCTGCATGATAAGTCAACACAGTGGCCGTTCAATGACGTAACACTTTATTTCCTTTTATGTTTCAGAGGTGATTTTTGGACAAAACAACATACAGTAACTCTATTCGGACATGGCTTCTGCAGTTACTTATCTTTATCTTTACAGTCTTTTCCTCTGGCTGGTTTGATTATTCATCTTTCAACTTGAGATGAATAACAATATCAAAATGTAAGATTTGTAATTTGACAAGGCGTTATAAGAATATGCAACAAGAGCCTGAGAAGAGTGAAAATATAGCAGTGTTTCCTTCTTAGTAATGGTGTTAGCAATGAGACATGGTTGCTCCTACACACTGGCATTGATAGTTTAGGGTGATAGCTATTCTCACCATGCACTGATGATCTGTTGGGTTGGCTGCTTGATCTCTCTTCTCTCACACATTTAACACCAAGCTAATTACAACATGGAGAGAACAGTCTCACTCAGATGATCAAAGACACAGAGTTCTGTGTGTTTGTTCAATGCTTCAGTGCAGGAATGTAACACTGCAAATAAACACCCACGCGCGCGCGCGCACACACACACACACACACACACACACACACACACACACACACACACACACACACACACACACACACACACACACACACACACACACACACACACACACACACACACTGTGAGCCCCTGTGATTGGCAGCAGAGCTCAATTAGAGGCCTGCCTCGTACGCGCCCATCAAGAGAAGCTCTCACAGAAACCTATCAGTCATCCACATGATGACATGCATATTTTAGGCTTCCCTTCCTGCACTCCACATCTCGTCACTTCTCTCCCTCCACTCCTCCTCTTCCATGTTTTTCTCCCTCACATTTCTCCCTCATTATCAGCTTGAGAAATGACACGCTATCTACCTGTTTGGTAAATATTTCTCTTCCCTGAACTCATTTGTAAAACAGGTCACTCCCACCTGTGTCAAAGTGTCCTTTGAAATACAGATAGTACCACGAATAGGAGCAAAATCTTCCAATGCTCACCAAAAATATGTAATTACTGATGTGAATCGTTGCATGCGCAGCCACATAAAGCATTTTAAAAGTCTCCTATTTTGCTCCCCACTGTTTTTGCATTCCAGTATATGTAAAGACTATTGGCCCAATCACAGCTGAAAGCGACATAGCATCGAAGAAAATATGGCAGCAAGATACACAAGCCATTGTGACTGTGTGTGACAGAGAGACAGGGAAATTGCACATATTAGTCACAACAGGAGGTAACATTTCTGTAGCCTGCTTCTACCACATGGTCTCCACAAAAGGAGAACAGTGTAAATTTATAGCAAACAGCTTCAATATTGGCTCTTTATCTTGTGAATCCTAACGTCTGATGATTTTACAAAGGATATTACAATGCTTTGTAAAACAAAAATTATTGTGAAAGAGCAAAGGTCACCCTGGTATATTTGTGTGTGTGTGTGTGTGTGTGTGTGTGTGTGTGTGTGTGTGTGTGTGTGTGTGTGTGTGTGTGTGTGTGTGTGTGTGTGTGTGTGTGTGTGTGTGTGTGTGTGTGTGTGTGTGTGCGCGCGTGCGCGTGTTTTCACTGCCTCATCGCTGTTCACCCCTCAGCAGACATCTTCAGGCCCAGTGGCATATTTAACCAACCAGGTGTGAAACATGGAGAAGGCCAGATGAGGAGAAAACTACATTCAAGTGGAGCAGAAATAACGCTGCGTTGCTTATTTGCATGGTTCTTCTGTGCAGCAACCCAGCGGCGTCCCTCAGAACCACAGTTAGTATTTTGCAATTTGCTATTTCTGTTGTTCTGCGTCTTTGATGTCAGTACGGCTTTGTGTGTCTCTTCTCCACATGGAGAACAAAAGCCAATGCTGACAACGCAAAGCTTCAAATGCATATTCAAGTTGCCACTGCAGAGTAATCCGGTAATCGCTGTCTGTTCGACACAAGAGTTTAGAGAATGCGTGTGTGTGTATTTGTATGAATAATTGCATATAAGAGTGGGCCTTTGAACATGTATGTGGTGTTTTATTTGTCTGTTTGGATCTGAATGTTTGACTGTGTGTGTGTGTGTGTGTGTGTGTCTCTATTGGTGTGAATATGTGTCAAGACCTATACAGCATGCTAATTCGGATGAGAGGCCACACTAGTTATCGGTATTGAACACGCGCCACTGTCGGTGTGTGAGCCTTTGTTTGGGGGCTGTGCTGTTCAGTAATGAGAGGGACTCTGTCGCCTCCGTGTGAGCTGTGGAGGGAGAGGAGAAAGACGCAGGAGCAACACACACACACACACACACACACACACACACACACACACACACACACACACACACACACACACACACACACACACACACACACACACACACACACACACACACACCAGCCCACGTCTGTTTTGCAGTCATGGGCTCTACTTCTTAACCAACCTCTTTTCAATAACTAATATTAATGTGTGCTTATTTCTACACTTTTTACAGTTGTGCACTTAGCTTTTCCCCCCTTTGTACTACTTAATGGTGGAATTATTGTTAATTTAAACAAGTGGATCTGTACTCACCAGGACTCAGTAAATTTTACTCGTTGACGTGCTCTTTTTCTCCTCTTTAGCTCTTCCTGTTTTTTCTACCCTCTCCATATCAGATAATCTGAGCACTTCATAATGGTCCCAAACAAACTACATTACCCAGAGGCCACCTCGTGGCGTTTTTTTTTTTTTTTTTTTTCTGTTTTTCAGTTAGTAGTTTTTACATAATTAAATGCTACGAATCTACACACTCCGACACAAGTGGTGGCGTAGTGCAGGTTTTTGATGTGCCAATAAACCAGAAGAAGAAGAAGAAAACGTACTAGGTGACGCTCACCTGTTTCCCTTCGCACCTGCCTGCCTTCCTCTGTCGGTGGCTGCTAACATTACATGAAGCTGACAGTGATGTTGGCCTGGTTCCAATAGGATACAGAGACCATGAACGCAGACAGATGCTGACACAGGAGAACTTCAAGGGTTAAATCTTGCACATCGAGACCTAACTTCTGACCGGGAGCAGCGAGCTAATGTTAGGGCCACTGCTAGCATCGACGAGCTGTTGGTATAAAATCAGCATCAGCTACATACGTTTGTGAACGTCTCATTCATTATGCACAACAGAGGTTACCTGTCCTCCTCAAAATGTCTTGTGTTTGTTAAATGAATGCCACCATGACAAATTTCATCAGATAATAAAAGGTCATTGTACAGTTTTATTTGAACTATCAGGAGTTAATATGCGAAAACAGCCACAGTTTCCTGTAGTGGTTTCAAATTAAAAGCTATATATTCGCTCTTGACCTCATCTTGTTTCTCTAGTAACTGACGTGGTTTTCCCCTGAAATGGTTGTTCAAATATGATCATGTTGTCAAATTTAGCAATGTCTTCTACTTTCTATAATTCGCTGTAGAAATTCAGAATAATACTGTAATACTGGCTGATATCTGCCAATAGTCATTCAGAGCAGGTTCTCATCACCACGCCCTTTTCTAGAGGAAAACAATCCTACATGCTGTATAATGGGCAACAGTATGAACAGAGATGTTGACATGTGTCGCTAAACTTCTACTTCAAACCAACCGGTTTAAATCAATAACTCGGTTTTGTTCTGCAATTTTACATCAAAATCATTGGCGCTTGCTACTTGTTTTTCCCCAGAAGGGGGCAGGGACATGATGTATACACACACCAACATGTATACTTTTTTTTTTTTTGCACTTCAAGCACTGATGAGTACAATAAATGCATTTTTGCTATGTACAATTATATACAAAACAATTATGGCTCTTTTTGCATATATATTGGTACTTTTTATTATTACAGATAGATATTATTATCATTTTATTGTTACAGATATATTTGTAAACCTCCCTGCTCCCCAACAAGGGTTCATTCATTTTCTGCATTGAGTTTCTTTGAAGTGGGCAGGTTTATTATGTATTAGGACATCAAAGTTAAGGGACACCCTTGTACATCATCATGAGGAATATGTTCATGAAAGTCACATCTTTGACAGCACTGATACTTTGAGTTGCAGAGCCCTGGAAAGCAAGAAGAAGAAGACAGGACGTAAGAAGATGGATGGAAAAGGAGGAGAGCCGAGGGAAGAGTGAGTAGCACCCAACTTTGAGCCATATACACCAGCCATTCAGATCCGACCTTGTAATCAAAGAGAGTTGAAAAGCAATTAACTGGGACAATTATAGCAGTCAGAGGAGGCTGAATGGTTGGCTAAGTAAAGCAGTGTGTCATTGAATAGAGATTAATTGATGAGGGGAATATTTCAAGGTCTCTATTTGGCCTCTAGAAGTTTAAGACGCACATGTTTTGTCACTGTCAAAGCACAGAAGCCTATTGAGGGATTTCCCCATTCTCATTATCTGGTTGAGGTATCAAAACATTGGAAGTAAAAAAAAAAAAATGATCCTCCTTCAATGAAGGTACTGTATGTTGAAAAGTCCATAAAACAGTATGTTACTCATTTTACACAGTGATTATTCTAAATAATAGGATTCAATGGCATGTCTAATATGCTACATTAAAGATCACCTATATAATGTAATTTTTGCAAATCTGAAAGGACTTCAACTTGATTTTATTTTGGAGCGGTGTAACAGTTCAGTTAAATAGAAGAAAGAACCTACTGGGACCCATCACCTTGAGCAAATATTTTGACTAAAAGAAAGCTCAAATGCTAAAATATCCCTTGAAAAATCTCAGAGCGACTGTTGGAAAAAAGTCATTGTGATATAATTTATCAACCTTTCAGCACCACCAGACTATTCAGGGTGCGGGGGGAAAAAAATGAAGAGATGATTGCCGTATTTTCAGAGAGTTAATACTGGGGCAAAAAAGGAACAGGGTAGAAAGGCAATGTGCGATGATTGATACTGGAAGAGCATTTAACAGTAGGTCAGATGTGACTGAATAGTAAATGCCTACTGATTAAAGTACCATCGACATCAGTTATTTTTCTTCTTTCTGCTGGAGCATTGTGTACTTGGACAACAAGATACCAGCTGGCTTGTCTGGCACATACAGGTTCTCTACAGTCACTATGGAGAAACTCAGTACTCCTCCTCACTGTTACAAGAATCCTCACACAGCACGCATCACACATGAATAATCAAATTTTATCGCTACATTCAAACACACTCAGGCCCAGTACTCCTTCCCCATTTCATTTTCTAGTGCAGTGTGCTCCGTCTATCAATAATTCAACAAGCGACAAGATGGAGGGGAATGATTGAGCTTGTTTTCTCTTTATGGTTGGACGACAGTCAGTCCAATTAAAAGTGGAGACAGTGTTTTTTTTTTTTTTTCGCTTCCGTTTTTTGATTAATTAATGTGTGTGTGTGTGTGTGTGTGTGTGTGTGTGTGTGTGTGTGTGTGTGTGTGTGTGTGTGTGTGTGTGTGTGTGTGTGTGTGTGTGTGTGTGTGTGTGTGTGTGTGTGTGTGTGTGCGCGTGCGTACGTACGCGTGTGTATGCGTGTGTTTTGAATAGAGGCGCTGAGCACAGGGCTCTGCCTGTGCCTAGTTATCAGTGAGGGCCAGCCATGCTGCCGTCTCACTCGGCCTCACACTCACTCAACGGTGAACTAAATAGCGGAGAGAACCCTGTCACTCACACACACACGCTCATGTATTCACGTACAGTATGCACAAAAGCACATGTACTAATAAATACACCTAATATGAATGCAGGTAAAATGTGAGAAAAATCAAACGCCAATCTCTCACAATTCTGAAACTATTTACGCTGAGTTAAAGTTACGTTGCCATCAATTATTGATAATTATTTATTACTGCTTGGGATTTTGTGGTTGTGGCCGCTATTTCCTTAATAGCAGTGTAATAACCAGAGTAAGCGTTGAGCTCTGGGAACACGACAACCTTGTACAACATCAGACAGAGATCTACCACAAGTGAGCACGCTCAAAATGTTGGTTATAACACTTCATTCTATCGCTGGTCAAAGTTAAAGTAGAACGTTTATCTGTATATTGTCGTTTATGTTCGCAATGGACAGTTTTTTTTAATAAAACTGTTTTCCAACCTGGGATTTTGTGTAGAGATGCAATAGATTATATTTCTGGGCCGCTTTGGGGCAACAACACAAGCTTAAAACACAACATACACATGTTGCATTTATGTCAGCATTTGTTTGTTTGTAAACACATTCAACAGACAGAGACACATTATCAGGGGTGTCTGGCCACCTGCTGAATGTAAATCCAACTTCACGGTCCTTTTAACTCTGTTTTTGGTCTCCACCAACATTTGGTAAACGCTCCACTATGTTCATCAACTATTTCGTCGGAAAACACCTTGATACAGAGATAGTCTGCATACACTGGGTTTATCTGGGTTTCTTTTTCTGAAAACTTTAATGTTTACCATGGTCACCAGCCATCTTAGTTTTTAGTCTTAGCATGCTAATATTTGCTCATTGGTCAGTAAACCTCAGTCTCAAGTACATCTTAGGCTGACTGCATAAACAAAGGTGTTGGAAGAGTTATTACCATTTATCCTGAGGGTGACGTAATTGTATTTGCAGTGTAATGGAAATCCATTAAGTAGTTAATGAGACATTCCACCCTCCACCCCCAACCCCCTCCAAAAAAAAAGACAGTGTAAAAAAGTCAACCAGAAGCAAAGTCAGTAGGGTTGATTCTCTGGGCACCATGAATATCTGTACACATTTTCATGGCAGTCTATCCAGTAGTTGTTGAGCCATGCTGTTGGCATGGTTAAAATAATTATAGCTAAAATAAGTGTAGCATTAAAACTTGTCTGACTTATTAGTCATGTTGCTACGTTTCCAGTTCTCAGCAAATTGTGAAGAGTGCCAAGTTATTGATGCTGATAAAAATAATGATGGCAACAAACAAAAACCCAGGCTGTAATAAACCACAATTATCCTTTAAGCTGTGGACCTCAGACTTAACCTGGGCCTGCTTTGCGTTGTTTACTTTTCCAGGATTATTTATCATAAAAAGATTGGGTGAGTTAACCTCATATCTCTTCCACAGCAAAAGGAGCAACGTCTGCTTTGTTAATTTTCATTGTACAATATTTGCATGGAAAATGCCTTTAGAAACCCACATATGCCTTGACATTGAGTCATCGCCCCAATGATCTCTATTAGGCTAATTAAGCCAATTAACCTACTGAAACAATTCAGCAAGCCATATCACCACCTCGCCAACGCTGAAAGAAACCCTGAAGGTACACCACACGGAGGCGTGTGTGTGACTGATCCTTTCCCAGATACACCAAAAGGACAAGCACTGTTTCATATCATTAGCATAAACAAATTAGGGCATCGCTCCCTCGTTAGGCCAAATATGTCTCATTAGTGCCACAGCTGAACAAACCTCCTGATTAGGCCTCACTGTCTCCCTTTGAAGCCCGCAAAAGGAGAGTCTATTTTTTAATTAAGCTCATTTGCATTTACAAATGAGAAGCTAATTAATGAGACTCATTTTCTGGGGCTTTTCTAGTTTGGCAGGAAGCATGTGGAACAGTTTCTACCTGCATGTATAGAAACGATAAGTAAAAAGACCAAGAAAGCATAAACTGTGGCTGACAACTGTGACAACATTGTTTTCACTCACGAAACTTCCAGCCAAACGGATGTTGTTATGTCTTTTTAAATTACTTAATACACAGAGCAGGAAAAGAATTACAAAGGATCCCATAACCAGCTCTTCTTGAATGATGATCTTAGACGAGGCTTCTGTGCAACACTATTTAGTTTTTGAGGGTTCACCCAATCTACAGGCCTCGCAAGTCTTGGGGGCAGGATGGAGCAGGGAGAGGTGTGGGCGGTGTGTCATGCAAGGATAAGAAGGTGACAGGGCAAATACAGTGTGCACGAGTGTTGCCGTGCAGCACACACACATGCACGGTCACAAGAACCGTGACCGTGCATGTGTGTGCTCAAGGAAGAAAAGAGGGAGAACAAGAGGGAGAGAAAACGGGAAAGAGAGGTGTGATATCATCAATTAAATAACCCTCCCACACAGCATCTGGTGCTCTCTCTCAGGCCGTCTGTCTCTTTCCCGACCGTCGCTCGCTGATTTTCTGCCTCTCTGTTGGTATTTCCTCTTCCTGTGGTTTAGTAGCATCAATGTTTCTTAACCTACGCATATTTGCCCGAGTCAGAGAGTGCAGCTTTACGCACTCCGAGCGTCACATCTCCTGTTCGCCCCCCCAAAAAAATATTCACAGGTTGTCTCGAATGCAGCAGCTGACTGGAGGGGATACAGGAACACAGAAGAAATGTTAATGTAACCAAGTGGAAGAGTGTTCAGGGTGAAATCACTGACCGCATATAAACCAGCCAGATGTGCACACTTTCATTATGTTGCCTGTTGTGTTAGCTGTGCTGTCTTGGTTTATGTTAACCCCGTGATTCAATGAGACACTTTTCTATGCAAATGAGATGACTGTCTTCCTGAGCCTCTCCATCTTTCTTTTTCGAACTTATCCTGGAATGAGGCCACTTCATGCGTATTGTGGTAAGACTAATAGGAGATCCAATGATGAGGATGAAGAAAGCTTTTATATTAATGGGCAGAATCCAATTATAAGTTTGTGTGAACTAAGCTAGCTGGGAAAATGAATTTGCATTTTAACATTTTGGTTTGATGTTAGATTCCAAGATGAGAGAGGAGGGGAAGCTCTGAAATGAGAAAAAGCGGCGAATTACAGATGCGCAATTTGGTGTGAATGGATCGAATCATTCGCAGGAAGTGATGATAGGAAATGGGAGATTTTGAAATGCAAAAGATTGAGACACAGGGCAGCTTGTTTTTTTTTTTGTCATGTTTGAGTGTTGGTGTGTGTGAGTTTGCTGACGTGGGGCAACATTTTCCTTTTTAGGGCCGGATTTTGGAATCTAGGTCAGCGTGGTGAATTAGAGACAATCTGCATCCCTCTGCATGACTACAGTGAAGCCCTCCAATAAGGATCCATGTGTATGCACACAACACCCACACACACAAACACCCACACACACACACACACAAACACACACACACACACACACACACACACACACACACACACACACACACACACACACACACACACACACACACACACACACACACACACACACACACACACACACACACACACACACACACACACACACACACACACACACACACACACACACACACACACACACACACACACACACACACACACACACGTACGCACACATCAGTCAAGCTCTAACAAATATAATCCAATTTTAGATATGAGCGCTAGTTTCTCAAAATTCTCAAAGATTTTAGAAAGGAAAATATTAAAGGAATTTCTATTAGGCTTGGTGACAAAAAAAAAACAGGATGTGTGTCTTAAAATGAGGGCATTTTTTTCACATGGCAGTTCAGTGTAGGAGAATGACACCCGTGTGTTGGAATGAGTGGGATTTGATGGAGTCTGTGCTTTGTTGTAGAAACACTCTTGGTTAATGATATGCCTCTCTCATCCAGCCCGAGTCTCGGCTCCCCTCCCGTTCTGCAAGCGAAAGAGATAACGAGGGAGCAGACAGCCCAAAACTTCACACAAAAGAGGAGAGGAATCAGCACAACGCACGATCTCTGCCTTCACTCAGAAACTTTCTCTTCTTCTCCGTCTTTTCTTTCCCCCATCTGTTTCACGACAGTTTCCAGATGCTTGTTCGAACTTGTTCAAATAGGCTTGCTGATCAAGTAGGGGACAGTTGCACTTCTGTGACTCCAATGTCAGAGGGCTCTCTGGAAACAAGTTCGGTTTGATTGTGGTGTATAAACATAAATACATTTGAGTGTAGCTCAAGGCAGAAATGGCACTACAGTGATGAAGATACTTTGAGTCCTTGGCTCGTGGCTTTGAGGAGTGTCGGTGCCCGCTGTCACTCGGCGCACGTGCTTGCGTGTGCACTTGCCTTTGCACGTTGGTGTGCATGAGTTTGCGCGAGCTTGCATGTATTCATGCATGTATGTGCGACTCAGTGGGACAGAGGCTCGTCCCCCTCTAGAGCACCATGCTCTGATGGATGTTAATGTGGACTGACGCAGGGGTGTCCCCCGAGGGAGGGAACATGGCCAGCGAGGGAGGAAGGGTGTGTGTGTGTGTGTGTGTGTGTGTGTGTGTGTGTGTGTGTGTGTGTGTGTGTGTGTGTGTGTGTGTGTGTGTGTGTGTGTGTGTGTGTGTGTGTGTGTGTGTTGGTGAGGGGGATTCATTCCTCTAATCCTCTCCCTTCTTCACAGAGCCAGAGCAGGGAAGAGGCACTGAACCGCCCAATGAATAAATAAAAGCCCCAGCCCCCGCCTCCTCCCCTACACTTCCCTCCAGTCCAAAGCCCTGCGCAGGAGCACTTAAAAGCATTTTAACAAGAGACTCACTTCATTAAATATGGACTTCCTGTCCGCAAAAACCCTAGAAGGAAAACTCTGGGTGACTTTTCACATTGTGAAATAGGGGGTGGGGGGGGCATTCATAGGAGATTGAGGCAGAAAGAGAAACTATTGCGCAGAGAGACAAAGGGGGAGAAATATAGTGGAGCAGGAAAAAAAAAAGAATAAGCAAGGCGAGATAACGGGTGCAGTGAGGTGGAAATGGGTGAGGACCTGTCAGATCTTTCTAAATTCACACAGAGCACACATCTCAGCATACAAGTCAGGTTTGCATTTATAGCGTGTCCTTTTTTAAAAAAAAATTTTTTTGTGGATTGTTATCGATATGCAAAGCCCTGACAGAAAATAAATGTCATAAAATCATTACAGAGATGCAGAATAAGCTTGAAAAAGAAAATATTGAGTAAGATAAAGATGCAGTGGGAAGCAGCTACGGGAGGAAAACGACTTCTGCTGTGTGATCATCTCAATAATATTCAAAAACTTGCAATCTGACTGGCAACAAACAATTTTTTTCTGAAATTTGCCGGAAATGTTCAAATTTGATAGCTCCCTTCATATTTATGACTGCAACACGGAGTTCAACGCAATGTTTCCTTATGAATAAACCATTTGTTATGAACAGTCGTGTTTGTGTTCAAACAAAGTGGTGTTTAAAAGGAAAATATCACCTCTGAGCACTTCTCAGCCAAGAATGTTTCATAAGTCATAAACTACAAGTTCAAGTCAAGTGTCAAATCTTTCAGTTAGAGTCCATGTCAACTCAGAAGTCTCTATAATGAAACACACACATTGTGCCTATTACTGGAAATTTCTATTGAATGAGTTTCTTTAAAAAGTGTAATACAATACATGTTGTCTCTTGCTTTTACTGGTGCCTGGTAGTAATGATATACTACCACCAGACGGTGGTGACAATGTGCCCAAAAGCTGTTTGTTAACTGCCATTACACAACAATAAGAGGACAAAAAGAACATGTTATTACCAGGCTCCGGTAAAACGTGTCGTTATTTACCTCGATAAACCAAAATAAGGTGCAGTGCAAACCCTGCCAGGTAAAGCTAACATATCAGAAGTCAATAACAGCTTTGCACAGTTGTTTGAGGGCGAAGCATCGAACAGACGGTCCATACACAAATTGACAATCGATGGCTAGCTTTGTCACCAGACAACATACGTTTGATATTGAACGTGAGGAGAAAACATCGATCCTCATCTCACAGATGAGAAACAAAGACATGCTTCTCATTTTTTTGAAGTTGGATGGCAATTGTTGAGACCGAGATAACAGCCTCAGTAGTCTCTGTTTGTGTGTACATCTGTGTGTGTGTGTGTGTGTGTGTGTGTGTGTGTGTGTGTGTGTGTGTGTGTGTGTGTGTGTGTGTGTGTGTGTGTGTGTGTGTGTGTGTGTGTGTGTGTGTGTGTGTGTGTGTGTGTGTCTATTATTTTGTCAAATAACAGACAAATAGTTCCCACCAAATATCAAATAGTAATTTTGCTTGAAATGCATTCATTTTTGGTGATGGGCATGTTCTCTACACCCTTACAGATATATAACTGCATTAAAGGTAATTGGAAAGACATTGCTAAGTAACATTTAACATTTCCGTTTGGGCTATCTGAAGTTTACATTTTTGTCCTGAGAGATGATAACCAGTAGATATGGTGCTATTTGGTGAGGATTGCTTTACACAAATCATCATCTACAGAGACCAGCTTTCTCTGTTTCTGATCAACAGATGGGTAACATTAGTTTTGTTGTGTTTCACAGACCCAATAGGTCATAATTGTTTTGCTCTGTTTGCATTTCATTTGTAGACAACTTTTTACAATATAATAATATTTGTTATGCTCTAACTATGACAAAGAGATATCCACCTCCATGCTGCGTAAAGCACAAACATCCAGCTTGCTCAGTTGTTAGTCTTGTTGTCTTGGCGATGTATGTCCTTGAATTTGGGGTGACCGAGCTTCAGTCTTTCACGGGTTCAAATTGTTTCATTCAATATACAAAAGGCTTTTAGTATATTAGGTTAATGGCTCAGTAACTACCTGTCTTCAAGACTTCACTTCCTAATTGTTTCCTAATTGTCAGTGGTTTCAGTTTAGGGACAGAAATTAATTACAACTGTCTTTGCTGATTGATATTGTTTTGTCCAGTTCGATTGAAAGATTTGTTGTGACTGGTTATATTATTGGTTCACTTTTTGTGTCACCATTTTAGTAGTAAGCTACTGTATTTCCTTTAATGCTGCAACGGTGTGCACTGATTCTGTCTGACTTGCGTAATTATTTCAGTCCTCTGCTGGTTGAAATTGTTTGGTCCTGATGTCCTGATCATCACACTTACTTTGTTGATTAATCAACATCTCACAAATTGTGTTTACTGATTCAATTGTCTTTTTCTGTTGATTTTATGCCACTAGTATGAGGCTCATCACAGTTTTTTAATATACCTTACAAAGAGGAAGAAGAAAAACTATTTATTGGAATTAAACATTAAAATATGGAAGTACAAATTTATTTTTGTTTTTTTTTAGAGATTGTAGAATAATATGGCACTGGGCAAATGTGGCATAAATAACTTGATTATAGAAAGCCTGTTACTGAAATATAGGAAGAAATTACTGACAAAAACTGGAATCAAAATAAACAATGTTCTCTGGTGGTGCTAATTCTCCATTGCTAAGATGCTGTCATGAAAAGAACGTCTGTCAAACCTCAAATGGTGGAGAATGGTGTTGAAATACTGATGAAAATAAGACATTTCTTTTAGTTTCAATCAGCTATTTTTATGCTGAATGTATGTATGGAAACGATTCAAATGATTATGCAACATAACTACAGTCGCCTCAAATAATTTTGATTAGGCAATTATGTAATACAGGCCTTATGCCAGGAAGTTTGAGTGTCATGTTTCAATACATGGAACCAGATCTCTTACTATAGCAAACTTTCAAGCTTATTATATATATACTGAGTAAATGTTATGCAATTATTTTTTCCTTATCCCTACATTTGCAAGTATAAGCCATATGAAGCTTGTAACGTATGAGATTAAGTGTTTTACTTGTTATTGTGATTATTTTGTTGATTCTACTTCTGTCTACCTGCTCATACTATATTTACAGGTATTTGTGTCATGACAGCAGCAGAAGCAAGAGACAAGTAAAGTACATAAATCAATATGCTGAATGTTTATTAACCTTGACAGGCCCTCAAAATTGTTTAACTATCAACCAAACTGCAGCAAATGAGCAAATCTTTTGTCCTGATTGTTTTTTCTGCACTGATAGTTACAGTCACATGTAAATAGGCCATATTCATGTTGTCTAAAGGCAAACAAAAACTCTTCCCTGCTTAACTTTTATTTTTCCAAACTAACTGCCAGCATCAAAATGGAAGCAATACAACCTCAGACATTCGTACAAACTAATTTGGGTGCTGTGTGACCAACTTAAGCTTGCTTTAAGCAGTACACGTGACTGATTGAATCATGTTTTCCCCTCTGGGTTTACTGCACTTGCTGATGAGCTCATTCAGCTCCACAAACCTTATACGACTCAACCTTATTCAACTCAGCTGTCACTTGCTCTGACATGTACTCATTACTCTCAATACTTCGCTGCATACCAAACTGCAGCTCATATGCCATAGGGTAGCCTATTGAAAAGACCACCTTGAAACTTTGGGGCTTGTTTAAGTACCACACAGTGGATTTATTGTCTGAGTAAACTAGTCCTGATTGCCTGTGTGGCGAGACTTGATCCTTCTGTTTGGGTGATAGATAGCTGTTAGAGCCTGTTAGAATTCACAATCGTTTTGCACATTGATCCAACACTTTCATCATCCCCAGTTGATCTATATTTTGTGCTACTGCTATGTTGCAGCGCACATACAAGTTAGAAGTCAATGTAAAAAAATGATTCACATCTATCAGCAGAGTTGTCTCAGTAAGTGAAACTCACCCTGATTTCATAGGTTATCCGCTTTATGTAACCAAGGCAACAAAACGCGCACCGGACTCAATATGGTCAGTTCACTTTGAGGATTCAATGCCAAATATTTATTCATACACAGAGAGTTCACCTTTACTTTGAATGATTCACCTCTTATAGGGTAGAATGTGCTGGAGAGCCACCTTTTGTTTTTCAGAAAAGATTTTTGTCAGGTCCAAGGCATCTTTATGTAAAGCTAGTGAGTGGGTAATGGTTGAGTGGACTCAGTCACAAGACAGGTTCTTGGATAGCTGTGGCGATGTATTTGACAGCCGAGATCACACAACTCACTTGTGAATTGGTCCAGGTTTTTTGTGGCACTCGTTTAAACATCCCATGTTGACTCTATACAGAGTCGGGCTGCGGCACCTTTAAGGGGGGTGAAAGGGACTCCAAAGTGGGTCAGAGTAAAAATATCTTCAACAATTATTCATGGGACCCCGCCTATCTCTAACATACCTCCACCCTGTGAAAAATCTGCATTGCACTGCAGTGAGGGGAGACAAAATGGAGAGAGAAAGAGATATGAAGCGAGGGAGACATGGAGGAGATCATTTTGGGGGGTAGAAAGATAGAAGAAAAAGTCAAGAGTGGGCAGTTTGTTTACTTATTTTGACTTGGCTTGTGATGAAACGTGGGTGCAATGGGCAATGCACAAAGTACAATGTGAAATGTGTGCTCTGCAAACACTTTCTTTGATGCTCAATGCCGAATTTTTGCAACGTTTGCTCCGTCGTCGTCGTCAGCAAACCTCCCACCAAACACCAACACTGTGCCCACCATTTTAACTGACTGCCAAGACTAACTGAATTAAACATGTACCACACCGATCACAGCTATCTCGTGCTAACTAACTTCCTGCCTATTTCAAGATAAAACTAAGTGTTTGGATTGAGGAGAGGGCTTTGCAAAGCAGACACTTTGTGAAATCTCTCTGATTAGACAGGTACAGAGTAGAGGTGTCCTGTGATTTGTGACAGCAGTGGGATTTTGCAGACTTTGGAGTGGGGTGCTTAAGATGGAGTGAGTGCGAGGCTTGGGCTTGTTTCACGAGTGCCTAGACTGAAAGCATCATGATTGAAGCGATGAATAAAATAAAGGGCTGTAATTATTTGCAAAGAAAAACTAGATTCCAGTGCAGCAGAGGGGTGTCATGGCTGCCAGGTCCCTGTAGGTCCGCACTGTAAATCCACACATTAATCAGAGTCGGCAGGGAGAGATCAAAGGAGCCTGTTCCATCTTTACTCAGAGCAGCACTTTGATGTGTGTGTGTGTGTGTGTGTGTGTGTGTGTGTGTGTGTGTGTGTGTGTGTGTGTGTGTGTGTGTGTGTGTGTGTGTGTGTGTGTGTGTGTGTGTGTGTGTGTGTGTGTGTGTGTGAGAGATAGAAAGAGTGAAAAAGGGGGAGTGAGTCAGACAGAGGGAGTAGGGCTGAAAATTAGGATATGAGAGACAGCCTGAAGAGAAAACTCTAGTGTGGATCCTGCTGGGACTCGATGTAAAAAAAAAAAATCATAGCAATAATCAAAATCTGGTGTAACTTTGACTATCAGCACAAGTTAACGTTAAAACATGATCTTAGAAAAATGCTGTCATTCCTCTGCAGCCACGGGACTCTACAAACGGAAACAGTAACACATGATGGTTGAAAGTATGGATGCTTGCGGCTACAAGTCTGCATGCATGCACGCATTTATACACACGTGTGTACGTGCCCACATGCAGTGTTTCTGTCAAACCTGACCGCCACCAAATTCAGAGCAATAGAAAATCCTCTCCTGCCCCATGGTGGTCCTCCCCGCTCACTGCAACGTAAGCCCTCATCTCGGCAGTCACAGCCGAGTGTGGTGTGCCACCATCAGATGGCAGCTGAGCCTGCAGTTGCCATGGCGACATAGAGCTGCTGCACAGGCTTTAAAAGCATCATGTATTATTAGTTGGTGTGTTGACACTTTTGCATTTCCTCCATTCTCTGTGAATCGGAAGCTCTTAGTGCCCGGTCCCGCTGGAAAATGGTGACGACTTTGTGTAGTGCTGTCAGCTGAACACTAGGGGATCTAAACCAGTGGACTGAGAGGTAAAACGGCACCTGTATTGCATGAACTGGATACTTCTCGTATGCTGGATCAATTGTTTAAAAGTTACATTAAAAATTTTGAGTTTTTATTTATTTATTTTTTTTAAAGGTGCACACATTAAAACCTTTCTTTTTTTGTACATCTGGTTTACAAATATCTATTTTAGATTGCGCTTTAGTTTGATTAACATGAATAAATATCCATTTGATAGATAACAGAATTAAATCACTAAAGATTGCACAAGAAAATACAGAATTGTCTTTACAGACAAGCAGCATGTTGTCCATTTTTATGTGTTTAAAAGACATCTTCTCAATTCATGGACATTTCTGCCATCTGCTGGCCAAAGTGTCACACATTCACCTTTGAGTATCGGAGAGGAAACCATCACGTGGTTCAGAGAAGTGTTGCTGCAGTGCTCTCTGTGGGTGTAAACTTTGGAGTATGTTGCTTTGTATTTCTGGCCACACTGATGGATGGAACTGATCTTGTGTCACAAATAGATAAATAGCTGTTTATAGCTTCATTTTTTTTTCCTGTTATCACTATGTAGGAAATCTGCATGCCCCGTTTTTTTTTTTTTTCTGTTGTTTGGAGTGGCCTGCTTTTTCACTAAAGACATTTGGACTTGTCACACAGAGGAAAGGACAGATGTAAATAATGAAATGTATGATGGCTGAATTCTATCTTCAGCGTCCTGGTGTTGTGCATGGTGGCTTGCTGTCACACTGTCATGACTTACTGGGCTATACTTTAATGTGATAAATGACTCTTGTGCTTATCCTACTATATCATTTCCAAATGTCTGTCGTGAAACAACCCTTTTGCCTTTTTATTTGTTGTCTGTGCAATCATTGCACATCAAAGTCTATTTCTGTTCCCATTATCTACTTCTATTTTATCATAATAATTCTATAAATTAATTTTTTTATATAGTCTGCAAAATTCCACATCTTTTATCGTTTTTTTGTGTTTTTTATGGCTTGTTGGTTGTTTTGACCAATGGTCACTTACTTTTTGACCAGTTTTATTGATCGCTACTGAATAAATCCATTCATCTTGTGCTATTTTTTAGACTTACTCCTATGACTTTCTTTTTTCATGTTTTTTTTTACTTCCAGGCTGTAGTTAGTGCTGGTGAAGCCACACAAACAAACAAAAATTGTATTATAAGCAAATGAAATGCATCAAGATCAATTGCCAGTGCAAAGATTTGACCACCATTGCGGTAAATCAGATTAACAGCTTAATAGTTATCTTAACAATTAAGTGATTATACACTAAACACCAATTAGTAGCATGTGTCAGTTTTAATAGAAGTCTGCAATCACATTTTTATTACTGTTTTTCAGAGTATGATAACACCATCTGTCAAACGCATGACAATAATTACATTAGCATATGATGAGAATGGGACACTCTAAATATAGATTTAATATAAGCATAGGGAAACCTCCGAGAAGATGAAGGTGCAACCTTGGAGCATCAAACTACAAACTAGCTTCAACCACATCATGATGAAGGTCAAACATCCAAGGGAAGTGGCAAGAAGCTGAAGCACACTTCTTCTTTTTTTTTTTTTTTTTTTTTTATAGAAATTGACTTTAACAATAAAAACTCAACACTACAGGTTGCTTTAAAAAATAACAAAGGGAACAAAGCCTCTGAAATTCTTTACAAAAGTCATTATGAACCTCACCAGGATGATTTGAACTTGGTTTCAACAGCTTTTATGTTCATCCACAAGGTGGCGCTATCACCTAAACAAGAATATAGGCTCATGTAAGGAGAACTCTGCCTGCATTGAGTTGTATAGAGATCCGTACTGTAATTTTTCACAGGTCTCATAACTGTAATGTCCCACACTTGACACAGAGTGGTGCCCTTAGCTTCACTATTAAGTTACTTCGCCGGTGACAATCAGGACACCTGTTATTTAACTTTAGGAAATATTTCACTGGCAAAACGAGTCTTATTATATTACCAGTATAAATGGTATAATGCCTGCACAATTGTCTTTAGGCCTTTATTTAAAGGTGATACAACAGTGATGTTTAACAATGTTTTATATCCCCTGGGATGCTTTTCTATAGCGTGTCAATAAGTGCTTGACAGTTTAGTGTACACTCCACTACGTGGGCCTAGAATACTGTCACAAAATGTGTTGATAGTCTATATAGTTGTTATGGTGTCTGGGTCCATGACGAACTGAATGATCCAAGAAAAGTCCCATCTAAGGTGCTATAGCCTAATACCTGCGAAGGTAGCTGTAACCTGTTCCTGAGCTTCTGCTGCTAACTTTGACAGGGTGAACGTCGGTCATCTATAGTTAACTCGTATTGTTGGTGGGATCTGTCCAGAGCAGGCTGCACATTTAAACCTGCCATCTGATCTGTCACAGTGGCGTAAATGAACACATCTAACGCAAAAACTAACTAACTAATTAGAACCTGGAGGTTACAAGCTTCATAAATAAGCCTCGTGTCCTGTCAGTGTCCTTCTGCTCCCCAAACCTGATGTCTCACTGTCTGTTTCTGATATCCTCTTTAGACAGGTGAGTGTGTTTGTTTGTTTTTTTTGTTTGTTTTTTTTTGGGGGGGGGGGGGGGTTTAGACCGACTTGCCTGTCTTATCACCGCTACATAAAGGCTTACCCCGGTCTAAGCTTGTGACTTGTACATTTTATAGCACAATGACGATTAAATAACTCTCATTGAAATTGTATTCTTTAAATTCCTCAAAAAGTGATCTCATTGTTTTGTTCAGCTGGTTATAATATAATCGTAGACAGTACAGTGGCAGACATGGCTGGGCTGCGTGTCAGTTTGCGTTGCAGTTATCACTTCAGGATTGAAATTGGGAACGGACCTGCGCTCTTCCCGAGTTAATTAAAACGCCCCCCTGATTGGACGGGCAGATAATCCCGGCGGGCCGTGTGCTCCTATACTAACTTGCAAGCAGGGCAGAGCGCCAGTCACAATCTGCCCAAGGCGAGGGAGGGCAAGAAAGACGCGCGAGAGGAAACCGACTGTACGAAGGGTCTCACCGAGCACAATTAGAGAAGTGTTGTTGAACGTGGGCTATGCGCGCAACAAGGGGGGAGCGCAGTGTACAGAGGAGGTGAATGCATGTAGAGGCTCAGCTTCAGATTCACAGCCTCTTTCTTGAAGAGTCACTGCACTGACAGAGGAAAGGAGTGAGGGGAAGAGAGGAACTCCTAGAAAACAGCAACTCTTGGAGAGAACTACGTGAGTACAAGCGGCAGTCTTTAAAACAAAAGATAGGATAAAGGAAAAACGGAAGAGTAGACTTTTCCTGGTCAGAATCTGCTCTGGAAGAGAAAATGAATGTCAGCGAAGAGAACCTGCTCAAGTCCATCAGCAACGACGCGCTCCTCGACCTGACGCAGCGCTACGGCCAGTCTGCCTTCGGGTTTGGAGCTGGCCATGGTGCTGGAAGTCCCGGCCGGTTCCCGCTCACACCGGCCACTGACTTCCTCTCCGGGCAGACCGCGAAGTCCAACGAGAGCGGCGGAGAGCACACGAGCGACGACGAGGACGGCTTCGACTCGCTGGAGTCCAGGAAGAGGGGCTCGTCTTTTGGGGACGACAAGCCCGGGGGGGGCAAGAAGTCCAAGGAGCAGCGGTCCCTGCGGCTCAGCATCAACGCCCGGGAGAGGAGGAGGATGCATGACCTGAACGACGCGCTGGACGGCCTGCGCGCCGTTATTCCGTACGCCCACAGCCCCTCGGTGAGAAAACTCTCCAAAATAGCCACTCTCCTCCTGGCCAAGAACTATATCCTCATGCAGGCTCAGGCCCTGGAGGAGATGAGGCGGCTGGTGGCGTACCTGAACCAGGGACAGACCATAACTTCACCAATCCCCACCGCCCTGGCGCCCTTTGGACAGGCTGCCGTCTACCCCTTTTCGGGTTCTGCACTCGCCTCCTGTGCCGAAAAGTGCACTACTTATTCCGGGGCACCGTCGAGTCTCTTCAAACACTGTAACGACAAGCCTTGATTTGGTTTAACCCTCTTCCCCGAACTTTTACCTATTTTGCACCCATGTCGGTCTCTCTCCCACTCTAGTTATTTTTAAATCATTCTGTGGAAAATAAAACGATTTTAGTCTAATGCATAATCTTAAAATATGGTTAAGTAATTATACTGCAATGTTTCATCCAGATTTAACAAACGCTACATAGAAAAGAAACTGTTTAGGCCTTCTTAATAGGATGACGTCCCTGTCACTTTTGTCGCTCGTACTTTACGGACACCATGTCCAAAGTATGAGTTTGGGTAAATTTTTCTGTTATCAGCTCTCATTTGTAATCTATGCAACATTCAATAACAACAACGTGGAAAATAGAAATGCCAAGAAATCCCCCCTAATCTTAATTTTTAGATTTGACACAGCAGTTATGAGAAGACTTCACTGACTGTATGATGCTATGTGGGAAAAAAAAATCTGATGTGATGTCGGCTGATATATTTTCTGATACGATGTGTTGACAAGTTTGTTTATTTTAAGTTATTGCACATCTCACATGATTGTATTGTACAACTTTGAGAATCACTTGCTTCAAGTCCGGTTATACTAATGGTTCTATAACTGCAGCCTCTGAACTGAAGAAGCGTTTTTTTTTTTTGGTTTGTGTTGCAACATGGATTTCATATATTGTTTATATGTCTTTATAATTAAAACACATATCTATGCTCGGACCCGGTTTGCTTCATTTAAACAATAATTTACAGCTTTTTTCTTCTTTAAACGCACATTTAATATGCACTAAAATGGCACTTTTAAAGCCAGACACAATTACATACGACATATATAGTTGATCTTATTTAAAATGACAATTTCAAACACATTTCTTTTTGCTTGCATTTATGTTCTGGATACGGTATGTTATAGTTTATGAAACGCTGAAATTCAACGTAAAATTAAGTCAAAATTTTAGCCACCGATAAACATCTGAAAGTCAAAGAGTCGTCTCTCCCGCTGCTAAAATGATTTCTAGTTCTCACCATTCATGTGCTTCTCCAAAAAAAATTAGTTGGCATCTTTCTTTTCTTGCATGAGAAGCCTCTGACAAGAAGAGATAGGTCTAAACGAGCTCGGTGGGGCTGGTGGGGCCCGTTTGGCAAGCAGTGGGGTCGGTGGCGCTGAGGGGAAGGGCGAAAGATCCGCCCGGGGCACCCAGGACCTGTCTCTGGGTATTTGGGTGATTGCAGACTCTCTTGGCGAGCTCTTATACCCTGGACAGCTATTAACACGATTTCTGCTCCTGTCTCCTTGATAGACTTAATTCAGTGAATGTTACAGGGCCAGTTTTCGTTTTCAGGTTGGTCAGTGGATGAATTTAGAGGAGAGCCAAAAAAATAAAAAAAAATATTCGCGGTTTGTGTCTGAAGTGGTCAAAGTGCAGTGGTATTTATTCTTGAAAACACGTATGCTGTGTGTTTTCTTTGTCTTTGATTGTGTTTATTTGTCTTACAGCAGGCACCTTTACCTGTAAAATGACTCCTGGTCAGCCTTTGTTCTTGTTAGTGTTGAGAGCAACACTTATATTGATGCTACATTATTGGTCCTTTGATTCATCATTATTTTTCAATTTAGGATTTTCTTGGCATAAATAAAAACACCTAACTTAACAAAATAGTAGATGTTTATTGTATCTGTATCCCACAAACTAACACCAGAGTAAGGTACATTTTTAATAATCCACACAATAGAACTGAATTAAATTACACTGCCAACCTATTGATTGCAGTCTCAAACAGACCAGCAAATGTTTTTTCCCATAATTACAACTGTGCAAAGTTGATTTATTTCGCGATTAACAGAATTCATCTTTTATAATCAGTCAGATGATCTAAACCAAATGAAATCAGTACTTTGAATCTCACAGGTGCCCTTTTTTCATCAATTATTTTTGTTTTGTGTGTTCATTTTCCAAACTGAGCCACTGTTCAGAATACATCAGATCACAGACTTACATTAGGCCAGTCTGTTTATACTTGTCAGAGACTGACTAAGTGATCCACCCCAGTCTCTCGCTTACAATTTAGATACATGTCACAACACCAGGCCACCCATGGCATCTTAAATTGGCCCTCTGATGACACATGCCTTATCTGAGGCCCCATGAGACAGTCAGGGCAGCAGGGATGAAATGTGACAAACGCTGCCAATGATGTGAGGGCTCAGGCCCTGCGCTCCATCAGTCTCTGTACCGCCTAATTGCCATAAATGAGATGGTTGCTTTCGCGTACGGATGGTTGCATGGTCACTTTTCCTCCCTATAGGCCTCTGATCTCGAGTTGCTCAGTTTTATTGTGTCACCTTATTATCTTAATGGCCGTCAGTGCGCAGGGTGGCAGCGTGTCATTTGGCATGTTGGCTACATCTATACTTTGAGACAGATTTGTGACTTTGCTGTTAACATGTTTCCTGGCCCTTTAGCCAGGCGGCACTGGTTGGAGTGTACATAGCGTCACCAAATATCTTTGCCTTTCTATGTAATGAAGATCATTTTGTAGATCAGGGCTGTGCAAGACACATTTTGTTTGTGTTTTTCACCTTTTGTCAGATGTAATTCTGCATTTGAAGATTAAAGGGGTGATGAAGAATGTCTAGAGATGACAGTATATATATTAATGTGTGTTGACTGCTCATTTGATTTGCTGGTATAGAGGTAAATTATATTATTTTAATCGACTCTTTACTTCTAGTGTAATATTAAATACATTTTGGTGTTTTGATAAATGAAATGGGTCAGAGACTCAATTAATTGTGGTTATAGCATACAGTAAAATGGAGGCTAAAACAAACATGAGAATATGATATTTAGCTGTAGCTTACAATTGGAATACAATAACAACACCTTCATTTTTGGATGCAATACAGTAAGCAGATCAATGCCTTAATGTGCCCGGGGCAATGCCCCTGCAGAAAGTCTGCCATGTGTGTCAGGATGTAAAAAAACAAAAACATAAAGGGAACCTCTCTAAAATACAACATGAAAAGGCCACAATAATAATTTGATTTTTAAAGTTATCTTTAAAAGCTGTAGTGCAAGTGCAGAAAAGAAAATACTTAAAATATGCACCAAATATTTTTCCGTTGCAACTAAGTGATCTACCATGGCAGAATGTGAAGTCATCTCTCACACACAATACAAAAATAAAAACATGTTGTGACTGCTGTCATCAGTATCTGCGACTCACAAAAATACTTTTTCAAACAGGCAGTAGGAGTATTGCTGATAACAATTTCATCTGTAATTCTAATGTTTTTTTTTGTGATTAGGTTGTTGACTTTTGTTGCATGGAAGGCTTTCAAAAATACTAAATTCTAATGGATGCAGTCCAAACTGTTGAATGAAAACATTAACAGGAAATTTAAATACAGATTAAATGTGACGGGATTGAAAAAAAAAAAATCATAAATTGGAACATTACAATCATTACAAACTATTTTAGGCTGACATCTTACTGACTATTTTCTTACTTTTTGTCTGCTGTTAACAGTGTCTTTACTGAGATACTGCACTACAGTCAGTGCTCTACCACTCTCACGACAGCCCAGTGTGGTGCAGGAGTACGGACAGACTGTGTGATGTCTGTAAACATTTGTGTTTGCTCTCAGTGGGATAGAAAGGGAGTGATTTCATTAGCATGGCTCGGAGCTTTGAGGTATGTTTGTGTGCTTTTCTCCAACCCGATGGTATAGTACTAAAACCATATGCCCTTAAGTGTGTACCTCTGCCTAATGCATCTGACAGCGCTGTTTTCTCTAATTAAGTTCTCTCCATGTGCAAGCTCATGTGTCTGATGCACATTGTAGCACTCCATCTCACACACACAGCCCTGCACACAGACTGTACTTACAACAGGGGCCTTGAAGGAAAATGACCATACTTCAGCTCTGATTATGCTTACAGTGGGGGACCGAGGGGTTTATAAAACATTAGAGATTTTTATTTTTTATTGAAATTTGCTCACAGAGGCATAGTTGAGGCTGTAGATGTGAAGTGGCACAGACGACCTGTTTTTTTGGGCAGGTTCATGAGAGGAAGTAGGGGGTAAGGATGTGAGATAAACAATAGGCCGAGACAAGTGGGTGCCTGCATGTGTGCTTTTGTGTATGCAGGCGGGTTCATCAGTGAGTGAGGTGGTGATTAGCGGGCATAGGAGGAAGAGAAGAGGTGCAGAGCGAAAGAGGGGTGCCGGCGGTGGCACTATAAGGACACCCCCTACCCACACACCCATGGACCCCCCCCAGACATCTCTGCTTCAGTATGACATCACACTTGGTCGTCCCTCCCAGCCCCGCCTTGTCGGAAGCGATGAGCGGGTGAGTCACTTGGTTCCGAGGAGCCATGTGATTCGGGGCGACGTTGCTGCAAGTGCAGCAGGATGGGCCGAGGCCCTTCATTCGTTAATCAGACATCTAAAGGGGGGTGGAGAGGGGATGTCTGTTTGTATGCGTCTGCGTGTTTGTGCAGTGTGTGTTTGTGTGCGCGCGTGCCTGCGCCTGCCTGTGTTTTGTGCTCATATGGCTGAAAACCCTCGAAACATGGCAGCCATGCAAAGCGTTTTGCCTATCGCCACAAGGCACCTGACACCACGCATGGTAGACCCAGACTATGTGGCAGGGGCCAAATTGGGCCTGGTGGGAGGGAGTGGAGATGGAGGAGGGATAGGCAGCACTGGATGACAACAATCTGAGCTATTGTTGAATGTGATGTCCTGTTCAGGGCTGCAGTTATCCCTCATAGGTACTCCTTTTGAGTGTATGAGGCTGATGTGGCTGTAGATCTCATGCCATTTTCAGTTGTACAATTTGAATGCAAGACTTCCCTTTTCACTTTGTTAAGGCCTCTATTTTTCTCCTCCTCTTTTTCTCCTGCTAGCATGCCTCCGTGTTTCTCCTCCTCCTACAGTCCTTCCCCCTTTTCCTATCATCGTGCTCATCACACACACTCCTTCTCTTTTAGCTTGTTGTCTTGACAGAGGATATGAGCTGACAAACGGGGGCATCCGTTATTGTACCACTGCCTAATCTCTGTAATGGCCCCACAGATACAGGGCTGGTGGTGAGCAAACACTCACGCAGACACACACACACACACACACATATACACAAGCACACCTCAACTCACTGGGCAAATGTGCATGCAAAGCCCTGGGGTCAACAATCATCCCTGTGTTGAGCTTTTGGTACACCTTCTTCCCTCATATACATCGACTCCTCTCTGCAGTTAATAATACTTCACTGTATGTCTAACACACAAACACGCACACCCGGAGTGCCCTATTTCCATCAAGTCAGAGGACTTTACATTGACTACTATTGTGTCCTGGAGATTTATCCTCACCTTAACCACTACTTGCCGAACCCTGACCATTAATGCTGACCATTAATCTAACCTTCACCCTTAAATCTACGTAACAAATGGGAGGGAGGTCGTAAACCCACAATGTGACTGTGTAAACAGATTTAGGTCCCCACAACATGAGTAATACAAGTATACACACACACACGCACGCACGCACGCACACACACACACACACACACACACACACACACACACACACACACACACACACACACACACACACACACACACACACACACACACACACACACACACACACACACACACACACACACACAAACACACACACACACACAGGGCCCAGCACCCCTCTCCTTGTTCAGTACCAGCTGAGGAGCGCCATGGTTTTGTGGGGAGCAGGGGGAGCTCGTTATCCTCATTAATTAATGACAAAAGCGATGTAATTGGCCATCCATAATCCTCCATGCGGAGACGGTGTGACAGGCAGGGCCGGGACCATCCTCTACTGCGCGTGCAACTCATAAACACACACGGAGAAAATGAAGACACATTTCATTCTGATTTTGTATGTGTGTGTGTGCGCACCGTGATGCACTTGAATAGCAAGACTGGACTGTGTGATTACAATGTGATACCAAAGGTTGGGACAGAAGGGACCTGTGACACTGTATAGTTCCATCACTTCTGATTCTACACAAATGGGGAACAATTCAAAGTATGTCACTTGATTTTCTTATTCTCGTCTTGTTGGACCGCTGGGCCCAAGCTGGAGCACCAGGCTGCAGCACCAGGCTGCAACATGCTGTACCCCCCCCCCCCCAACCCTCTCTCTCTCTCTCTCTCTCTCTCTCTCTCTCTCTCTCTCTCTCTCTCTCTCTCTCCCCCACCCCCCATCCCTCTCTGGATGAAAAGACAAGATTAATGGCACTTCCTGTCGCCGACGATCTTGCACTAGCCTAATTAAAACCATTGGAACATGCGCGTGGCCAAGGATCAGTGGCTTTTAATGAGGAGCTTGTAGGCTGATTTGGGCCTCATTTTCTGCTTAATAAGGCCGGTTTAAAAAGTAATTTTGGAGGGATGTGACTCCTTTAAACCTGCTCATTATCAATGATAGCGCTTCACTTAAGTACTTCAGGAAACGCTGTGTTTAATTAATATTGTGTCGCGCACGTGGATTAGCTGACAGGCCGGGATGGTGGAGTGCAAGCAAGTGAGCAAGGGAGCTAGAATTGATGAAGAACTTTCAAGGGCACTGATTTCATTAAGCAGCTTCATTACAGCCCAAATAACTCTTCATGTCATTTCAATGCTTCAGTCGCTCTCAGCACACACACACACACACACACACACACACACACACACACACACACACACACACACACACACACACACACACACACACACACACACACACAGACTGACACTCACACATACACACTCAATCCTGTGCTGAACAGGCAAGGTGCATCAAGGATTTTTACAGTTGCAGTGAAAATAAGACAGTGACACTTTCACTTCAGGTGATCTTGATGATTTTTGTATTCTCTCTTTTTGTTATGTTGCCACACAGAATTAACAGCACTGCGTTTTGCAATTTTATGTATTGTGGGTTTTTTTTTTTTTTTTTTTTTTCCTCTTTTCTCACAGCTTTTTCTTTGTAAGCCTATAAATATAGCTTTTAAGGTCAAGCAGTTTAAGGGCTTGAGAGTGCCGTCACAACTTTCATCGTGCATTTCTAACCCTCCCACAACGCAGCGGCTACAAAAGCTCTTAGAGGCTCTTCATCCCATTGTGATAATCTTCTTAGCCCCCTGACTCCACTGTTCAATATGTATAGAGCAGCGAAGAGCTGGACTTGAGGAGCTTTGAGTGTCCTACAGCTCAGTCTCTGGGATTTCCTGCTTTCTAGGACCAATTACAACATACATGCAGTCTGAGCAGTTTGCTCTATGACAAGAAGCTCCTTTGTTCGACAGTAACAAAATTTAGTGTACATAAGTTCATCAGGTTTTCAGTCTCCGTGTACTTACTTTACTTTGTTTTGGTCCGGAGACTAAATGCAGGACTTCAGGAAGCAAACAAGACCAGAGAAAGCCTTAATGTATCTCTCATGAAGCAGTTCACTCTCACATATAGAACGAAACAAGAAAAATTAAACAAGATGAGTTCACTAGTGTCTTTGATCGAAATGCTAATGCCAGTTTGAAAACATGCGCTAAAGGAAAAAGCAGTAGAATATGTTGCCTGGGAACCATAAAAGTCAGCAGCTGTTGAAACATTATAGTCTGAACTAGGGCTGAACAATCTGGACAAAATCAAATATCCACAATAATTTTGACTAAATATCTCGATATCAATATTGTAACAATGTTGAAGGCATGGCTATTGATGCTTTCACAAAATATTTAACAGCTACAACAGTCTGATAAATTAAGAACATTACATCATGATATTCACAATCCGAGACGATATCCAGTCAGATCACGTTATCGATATATTATCAATTTATTGCCCAGCTCTAGTCTCAACCAAAATGATGGACTTGACATTTGCATCCCAGAACCACCTCACTAGCTCGACTAAAAAGCACAAATGTCTAAAATGTTAATTGAAAAAGTGAGTTCTTTTTCCTGGACAAAATTGTAAATGTCTTTTGTTTTAAAAGCTGCGTCACTAAGGAAAAGAGACCGTGTGTTTATGATTCAGTGTGGAATCAGAAGAAGGAACAGAAGACAAGTGAAATCCAGAGAAAAAAGGAGGCGTTAACATTTCGGGGAAGAGATAAATTGAGAGACATGCTCATTTTAATCTTCGCAATGGGGACCTGCTTACATTATTTTTGGCATGTCTTGTTGATAGTATTCACACTGTACAACATCCTATCAGGTAATATCACAGTCTTTGAAGGATTAGTGGGAATAAGAGGGCTTTTATTCTGTTTTGTGGATGGGATAATTCCTTTGAAATTCTCCAACATTTTCATACTAATATGGAAATGGATTTTAGCTTTTTTTTTTGTGTGTGTGTGTGTGTGTGTGTGTGTGTGTGTGTGTGTGTGTGTGTGTGTGTGTGTGTGTGTGTGTGTGTGTGTGTGTGTGTGTGTGTGTGTGTGTGTGAGAGAGATATTTTTAATGCTGAGGTTTCATGAGGACACATCAATAGACAAGCGAGTGATTTTAGTGATTGAAAATAGAGATTCAAGCAAACAAACACAGGCGCCACTGTACAGAGAGGTGGAGCTTTGGTAAACATATTATGAAATAAAGCTCTCTGTCTTTCAGTTGAAGCGGTGACTTTTACGGCTTTTGATTACTGTCACCCTCTCGATGTGGCAACATGAGGAAGTTACCTTCCAGCTGCTAATGCTAATCCCACGGTAGTTAATAGAGGAGCTCTGGATAAGCCACTGCTCCGCTACCTTGTTATTCCTCTTTCATAGAATACAAATAAGAGGATAATAATGCCAGATATGATCCGTGGAGACAGTTATTGTTCTCCGTTTGTGTTGTGGTCCTGAGAAAAACAACAGAAAAACACCTCTTGTTTGTCTCCACAGTATCCTCTGCTGTTTTTGTTTTGCTAATATGAATGTCTGGACAGAGATGAGATTATATGCGAAACGTTCCAAACACTGCACTCAAAACATCTCTTTGTTAAGACAATATTGTTCTCAGCTAATGAATCAATTAACTTGTCTCACTGCCAAGCTACTGTATATAAATCATTCATTATCAATGCTCTGCTAACCTTATCTCAGTGGTCCAATTGTCGTCCCCCTGGTCTCCTGTCTCAAGGTTGATCTGCTCAGAGGATGGACAAGAGACAGCTGCCCATCAGTCTCCTGCTACAGTGGGCCATTACAGCACAGCCAGTGTTTGTGTCTGTGTGTTTGTCATTTACAGGTTTAATTAGACAGTGCTGTTAATGGAGGAGATGACTTTGGGGCTGTGGATGAATGACACTCTTGTCATCTCAGGCTGCAGGGCGACAATATGTTTCACTAAGAGTTGGAAGAGGGGAGGAAAGACAGAAGAATGGAGATGAAGCAGAGGGAAAGAGTGAAGGGTGAAAGGAGGGTCATATTGATATTATTTATGAATGGATGGCTCCGTGTGTGTGAGAGTATGTGTATATATGTGTGTGTGTGTGTGTGTGTGTGTGTGTGTGTGTGTGTGTGTGTGTGTGTGTGTGTGTGTGTGTGTGTGTGTGTGTGTGTGTGTGTGTGTGTGTGTGTGTGTGTGTGTGTGTGTGTGTGTGCGTGTGCGTGTGTGTGTGTGTTTGTTAATGGAGCCCCATACTGTATCTCTGTTGGTCCAGGTCACCTGCCGTTCCCTCTGTTGTGTTAAGGATTATCCCAGGAAGTGAATTGGAGCAACAGTAATGTGAAGTGTGCCTCTTAAACCCGCCCAGGAATTGTACACACAATTGTTTTTTTGTCATACATGAATGAATGAAATGAATCTGACATCTAAAAACTGGACCTGGCATTGTTAACACTTTTTTGATTAACCTGGAAAGCAACCAGCAGATGAATCAAGTTTGCTCCCTTTCAAACCCCCAACTTTACTCAATGTTTTGCTGACATCTTCTAACATCCGCAATCTAAAATCCATCATCGTGTTTGTTGTGTTTTTTTGAGTTTCAAATGTCTGTACAGGTGCCTCTGTGCTCCCATGCTGCACATCAACAAAACATGTTTTTCCCCAAAATGCACTTCTCATAAACAAATTAATTTCTTACTCCTGGAGAATGAAAAGACGAAATATTACTAATCCAATCCCATCAATCGTAATCTTTCTTCTATTAATATAGCAAACAATGAAAAAAAAATGTTGTGACCGAAGCCAGGGAATTACACAGGACACATTTATATTATCCCCTTTTATGCATGCAAGCAGGCACACACACACACGCACGCACGCACGCACGCACACACACACACACACACACACACACAGTGAAGTCATGTTTTCATCATTTCAGAGGACATTACTGACTTACATTCATTTCCTTGAAACTAACCCCTACCTTAAACCAAGTGCTCATACAATTTTTTTTTTTATTATTTACGTTAGGGGGAATTTTGCCTCAAAATAAAGAGGCGGGTCCTTACGATGTGACTTTGTAAACAGATTTATGTCCTCACAACACAAGTAACCCAAGCACAGACACACACACATTTCTGATCTTCCTTATAAGGTGAACATGGGATTTCTGGTAATGTCCCGGCTCCATTTTCATTTTAATCACGACAATGGGATCAGACAAGCTAGTGGGGCGGGCTTGTCCTGGCTTGGTTGATTGTTCTGATTGAGTTTTCTTTGTTTGGCAGATATGTAATACAGCCTGCTTAAGAGGATTTGATAAAGGGAAGGAGGTTATTGTGTGATTTAATCATGTTCGCTGAGGTGAACCTGCACTTATCCACTTCCTGACAGGCAGAAAGTGGTCTTAATATGTCAGCGCAATCAGGGACAAGTTTGTTGGTATTACCATCATTCTGCTGCTGTGCCACATGGCTGTAGTGCATAGTTTATGGTAGGACATGATTGTGGCATTTTTGACATTTTCCTGTATTTTGCATTCCTGTAGGATAGTGCACTTGATTACATGGGACTGAAGGTGGATACAAAAGGCTTTATTTTTTTTTTTTTTTTTCATAGAAATAAACAGAAAGAGATTAATAATGGTAAAGGTTGTCAAAGTTTAAAAAGTGAGGCTGGTAATATTTTATAGTTTTCACAATGACATCAAATTCAATAAAATAAACAGGAAACAACACCGTCTTTAAAGACTTGTCTTCCTTATCCTGTCTGTGACACTCCCATTCATTCCAGCAGTAGAGCTAAATCTTAAAAATTATTATTCATGAATAAATACAAATGCGAGATAATTTCCTAAAACAGCTGTGCGCTCTAATTTTTAGCAAATGTTAATCAAACAAGTATACAGTGCTTTTTTTGAGGGACTATTTATAGCTGCAGATAGGATGTGCTAGTGATTATTTACAGAAGCAAGACGGCGTGTTTGGGATTGACTCAAAATAATGTACCATGCCCACGTTCACAATAATGAGGGAATGTGTCACTAAGGGCAGTGGTGCAGTTTACGTAATTTTTTTTTTATTTTTTTAAATCAATTATGTAGATTTATGGTCCAGGACTTGGCAGTACATTTCAGAGGGATTCTGCTATTGCGTCTTTCAAATGGTATATGTTGACATTAAGGACATTTTTTTTTAAATTTCACTTAATGCTTTAAGGGTTTGCCTCCACAGAGTAAAGAGAAAGTGTAGGAGGTCAGAAGATTGGATGTCTGTGTGAGTGGGGTTGGGTGTTTGAGGGGGGACCTTTAACATTTTAATGTGGCACTGGATGTTAGCAAAGATGGATTAGTTAAAGGATCCCGAGACAGATAATAGACAGATTATGATTAAGCACATATCACGGGGATAAACTGTGTCATGAACAATGCACAAAAGATGGAGTGGAGGCAGTTCCTGACACATTGTGAGGGGGGTTTTTGAGGTAAATGGAAAGTACTACATATATGTGTTTGTAGATGTTTGATATTTGCATTTCAGATGGGCATTCAGTGCAAACTCAAATCTGATTAACTGTGTATAACATACAATATGTTATTTAAAAATGTTTTTCTGTGTCAGTCATACAGCATACCATATTCATATAAAGACAAGTGCTCACCAGTAAAACCAGTGTTATAAATATGTCCATAAGGGTTCCTTGATATCTAACTGGTCTTGCCGTCTGCTACAGGGAGGATTAGTGAGGCTGAGGTGGGGTGGGGTGATCCCCTTCTCCTGATGTTCACTCTCCCTCTTACATTTTCACTCTATGCTTTCCATTAACATCATAATCATCGGAGGACAATCATCACAAAAAAAGTGACTTGATCTACAGTAACTTCCAGTATTGTAGAGACAAAGCAAAGCGAACTTGAAATGTAATGCAGTGCTACAGTATATGTGTGTGTGAGAGAGAGAGAGAGAGACAGAGAGAAAGAGAGAGAGAGAGAGAGAGAGAGAGAGAGAGAGGAGAGAGAGAGAGAGAGAGAGAGAGAGAGAGAGAGAGAGAGAGAGAGAGAGAGAGAGAGAGAGAGAGAGAGAGAGAAAGAGGAGAGAGAGGAGAGAGAGGAGAGAGAGAGAGTTAAGCCTAGCTTTAGCTTTGCTCAGTTTGTGGGTTTTCCCCCATCAGCAGCAGTATTATTTACATGAGTCCCAGCAGGGTTTCTGCTCCTGGTCCAACACTTCAGCTGGTTACTCTGCGGTATTTTGACATGACAGCTTAATCTAGATTGAGAGAAACAAGATACCAGCATGCAAATTCCCACTACTGCAACTACACTACATAGGAATTTCTTTTTTTTTTTACAATTTGACACAAACGCATCATTTCAAGAAGGACGGTCCAGTGGGTTTGAATTTCCTGGATCTAAGCATTACATTTTTAATATACATTTTTTAACTGTGTACCCTTAATTACTTAATCCTCTTATGGCCAATGCTCCAAAAAACAGGGTCATCCTGTGTGTGTGTGTGTGTGTGTGTGTGTGTGTGTGTGTGTGTGTGTGTGTGTGTGTGTGTGTGTGTGTGTGTGTGTGTGTGTGTGTGTGTGTGTGTGTGTGTGTGTGTGTGTGTGTGTGTGCATTTGTATTTACTGCATGTGCTGAACATCATGCAAAATTCTACTGCATGTGCGTGTGAATCTAACAGACACGTCACCCCGCCCGAACACACCGCAGCTCCACGACCTCAACAAAACGTTAGCATTCAGAACCCCCCCCCCTCCTCTCCACCTCCTGTCTGCTCCTTCACAAGCACTCAAACAGGCTCATCATATCATAACCAGATCAGGGTTGATATCTGTGCACATGTACAGTATTCATGATAGCAGCCACAACAAGAAAGTCATCTCAAAACTTTGATAATATTTCTCATTTACTCTCTAAAATCTCTCTTTTCTGCATAATTCTTTGCTACACACAACAATTTTCTTTGCTATAATCTGTATTTCTGCAAAACTATTTCGTCAAAACTCCTCTTAAAATATCTGAAACGGCTTCTATCACAGCATTTTTGGCCTGCGCTGGCTGCGCAGAGGCTTTGTGGCTGACTTGCTGGCTGGTTGAGTGTGACTCGTTGGCTTAGCGTCAGCTGTTGGCCCAGCCAGGCTCAGCTCAGATTGCTCCAGATTAGGAGATGGGGCACTCTGAGAGCAACTATGATCCATATTAAAGCTGCATAAAATGAAAATTGCAAAGATTTAGAGGCGGATCATAGGCCACAGAGAATTTAATCACAACCTGGCAGTGTGTGTGTGTGTGCGTGCGTGCACGTACGTGTGTGTACGTACGTGTATTTGTGTGTGTGTGTGTGTATGCAACTCTGCATAATACAAGTGCATAGTGACACAAGGATTATTGATGTAGGCTGTATTTACTTATCAACCCAGTGTTCAGAGATGTATCACAAATGTTTTATCTGCGCCGCGTGCAGTTTTTCTCTCGTCACAGCTCCCCAAGAGCATGATGGTGCACGGAAAGTGCAGAGTTTCTATGTTTTAAACTTTGGAGACAAATGTGATGCGTTGACAGACAAAAAAGAAAGGGAAAAAAATGAAGGCTTTGTACTGTGTTGGTGTGTGAGTGGGCGACAGAGAGAGAGTGTGTGTGTTTGAGAGCACAGCCAGGGATGATACTGTTCCGGTGTCCTCAACACTTGTAATCTCCCTAAAGCTTTAAATACTGTTACTGCGTATTCAAATTGTAGTCTTGTAATAGATATCTGCAACGAGGTCCAAAATTCAGCTGTGATATTAAAAAAAAAAATTATAATAGAGTAATATTTATTTTGGCCAGCCCGTCCTTTGAAACAGCTAATTGGATCCTAAACACTATACAGTAGATGTATGTAACCATATTATTATCTATATATTTATGTGAGACTAAATTATGATTAAGATGATTAAGATGAAAAGCATGAAGAAGTTTTGCCAGTGTATCTGCATTAGAGCAAAGTAAGTAACGGTCAGGTTATTGTATGAGGTTTTCCATTATGTGCTCGTTCATACGTCATACATTATTACACATCAGATATTATAAAGTTAAAATCTGTAGTAACTGTACAGATTCAAACACACACAACTTTCAATCAGTTCAATAAATATGATAAATTGCTGTAGATTAAACTACCCAATATCATAAAACATTGTTAGAATTGGCTCCTCATATTAAAATTATTTTTATATCATTAATGAGTTCAATCCAGTCTTATACTGACCAGGGCTAATCTGCATAGTTATTACATTGACTTTTGAGAAAGTCAATTTTACTGATATTATTTCTGTACTTTCACTTATTATTATACACTTTAACTTGTAATAGTATTTTTACATACTCTTATTGCTACTCAAGTAAACCATCTGCATACTTCTTCCAACGGTGTGTACGTGCAATTTATAGTTTAATTATTAATTTGCTTACAGCATTAGTAATGAAAACCTTTGCATTCCTTTATCGTGCTCTGTGAATGTTTGTGTGTGTGTTGAGAGCATGTGCGTTTGCAGCCACAGGCTACATGTGCTTGAGAAACCTGACAGAATGTCTTACTTGTGCCCTATATATGCTCACCTGTATCTGTGTCTCTGCTACATGCGATCACATATGATGTCACCTGCATGACCACAATTTATTTTTCTCTTACTTTCATTGTTTCCTTTAATGCAGGTTTTTTGTTGCATGTCCTTCTTCTGTGAGCTGCTCCCTCCTCTGTTTCTTCTTCCTCTTTTCTTTTTCTTCCTTTCCATATTTCCAAATCCCTCTCCAAGAGCACAATGTGTGTGTGTGTGTGTGTGTGTGTGTGTGTGTGTGTGTGTGTGTGTGTGTGTGTGTGTGTGTGTGTGTGTGTGTGTGTGTGTGTGTGTGTGTGTGTGTGTCTGCACGATTGCCATACACACAAATGTGCACACAGACACGGACAGAACGCAGACTTAGATCGAGCAGATGGTGACCGTATTCGTTTTTTCCCCGACTAACATTAACCATTCGTTATAGACAGCAGACTAAGCCAATCCCACATCCGCCCCCGTGCAACACGGACACACACACTCACACACATCCACACACATAATGTCCAATAATTTTGCCATTAGCTTAGTGATGGTCCCAAAATCTTGCGTGCCCCTCAGTCAGTGTTGATACTCTCTCCTTCCAGACGGTCCCAGCTCTGCTCTGACTCAATCTGTTGACATTTCTGATTCCGTCCCCATGACTCAAAATTCTCCTCCTTCACTTCAGCAGCCCACAACAGGAATGAGGAGCATCTGACGGTTCCCTCTGCCTCCTCTTCCATCCAATACATCTTTTTTTTTTTTTTTTTTTGTTCCTTCCACTTTCACTGTCTGGCTTCTTCTGGCAACTTCCCCAAAAGTAAGAGACACAGTCCCTCTGCTTTCTTCCCTTTGTTTCTCTCTCTGACTCCTTTTACATCCTCTCTTCATTTCTATCTCTCTGAAATAAAATAGAACAAAACTAAAACCTGTTAGGGAGTAAATCAGGTTTAATCTCTAGCTCGAAGAAAAGATGAACATTAATCCACATCTGCCCATACAAATGTTTACCGCTCAAATTTCAGACCTCATTAGGCTCTACTGTTAAGCTGCATGCTCATGGTTATAAAAAACAAACAAAGGAAGAAAGAGACTAACATGAGTATCCAAATGTATTTTTGTGTGCATGTGCTTGAAGACATGCACACTTGCCTTCTTGCGTTCCTCGCCTGTAGTGAAAGCCATCTGAGGAGTTTTTGGCCCTCTGCCGCTCTGTGTAGTCTGAAGGGTGCAGAGGCAGACAACTCTCACACACTTAAACTAATGAGAGTTTTAGCTGCAGTCAGAGAGCAATGTGAGTTAGTGTTCTTTAGCCACCCGCTGGACATCAATCGCCCTGCAAGGCTTGAAGGCTTTACTCTGTTCCCTTTGTGAAACTGCACCCATTCGTTGCCTTTTACACACTCGAGCAAAACCACGCTCACATAGACCCACACAGACGCAGCCGAGGGATCCCGAGCAGCCTGAACCTTTTTTTTTTGGTCGATATCAGAGTGGGTTAGCACAATGCGCAGAAAGCTCCTCTGGGAAAGCAGGTATCAGGACAGATGACTCAGCTCTCACTACATGTGAAGAACGGATACAACACCATGAACAGTTGTAAAACACATGTACAGTTTAAAGGTACCCTGTGGAGTTTTTGACCACAAGGTTTTAATGAGGTGATCCTTTTTTGCTCGTATCGTGCATAAAAGCAAGCCTCAACTACGTAAAACGCATTAGTGCCACTTGCTTCCGCTATTTCAGGGGTGGAAGAAATACTCAGATCATTTACTTAATTAAAAGTACTAATACAACTATGTAAAATATTTCATTACAAGTAAAAGTCCTGCATTCAATCCTATTAAAGTAAAAGTACATCAGGATTAGCAGCAAAATTACATTAAAGTACAAAAGTAAAAGTTTTGGTTTGGTCCCTCTGACTGATACTGATTATATAAGACATAATAATATAATTAATACTGAAAAATCTGTGCTTAAGCAGCATGTTACTGTTGTAGCTGTGGAGGTGGAGCTTGTTTAAACTACTTTATATACAGTTTTATATAAGTGGGAAAGTCTTCTTTTTTTTGGAAATTTTTCTAATCTTTGATTTTCGGTGAGATACTGAATCCTTTGAGAATTCATTGAAATTAAACCATGTGAAAACATTAGAAGGAAATGTCATTAACAACTTATAGACATCTGAAATGTGACCCCAAGCACTGCTAATGTCACAAGACAACAGGTTGGAAACCAGTCAGATCTTTATCTTAAATGTAGTGGAGTGGGAGATGGAAATATTCGAACTACAAGTACCTCAAAATTGTACGTAATTACTGAGTAAATGTACTTAAAAATGGAGTAAATTTAACTCCTTACACAAAAAATTTTCTTAGAAGAGCTATTTTTTGCACAGCTATTGCAACCTCATATTATGCCAAAGCTTTGCAATTCAGTCCACACCATGTCAGTGACACTTTTTTTTGCTTTGCTAAGGTATAAAAACTAAGGCGCGTTTGGTTTAAGCACCAAAAACAAATTGGTGAGCTTTAGAACAAAATCATGGTTTGAGTTGAAATCAGACTGTATAATAGGATGTAACTTCTGGGTCTGAAAAGTGAGGTCAATGCAGAAGTGCCAAAAAGTACTATGCCACTAAGGGCCGCATGGGATTGACTCCCAAAAGCCTCCGGCTCCATAGACTACCATTCAACTTCTCTCATGAAATACAAAGTAAACACATTTTTCCACAAGTCATAATGGTGTCATTCGCCATAGTCACTCCTTCTTATTTTCTGACAGTCTATCTGAAAATCATCCCCCCATTAATTAGATATTAGGCCTCAAAAATCAGTATGTTTAGGGGTGTGTGCGGTCAGTTTTCCACTATAGGTGGGCAGGCGTACTGTCTTCGATGTTTCCCAGTCAGATCGAGTCGCTTCTGGCTCCAAAATAGGAAGACAGTGACGGAAGAAATGCCCAACTCGAGGCTTCAGAATGGCACTTCACAAACTAATGGGTGACGTCACTGTTGGTTGTATCACAGTCAAATTTGTTGTCTCCCAGGGAATGACAACGGGCTGGTCATACATGCGTGTACTTTTAATGCCTGAGTGAGGCAAAATGTGACACTGACACGGTATTGTATTAGGTTGTGTTGTATTGTGCCTATGTTCGTTTTTTTGTGTCAACCATATATGTGTGTGCGTGTGTGTATATATATATACTAGCCTTAAATGTTTGCTTTATTTGGTGAGATAAGATTTACCTTCATACCATATTTATTGGCATATATCCACACAGTCTATGTGTTGACGGATGACTTCCCTTTCATGAATTCTTCAGTTGGAGGATTACACTAATGGTTGACAGTAAGCAGTGGACTCTTACGAAGCCCAACGAGATGTTATCAGACTGCTTGCCTGTATAAAACAGGTGGGTGAACATGCATTTGATTGTGTCTGCTGCTATTCATTTGGTCTGCCGCGTCTGTATTTCTTTGCAAATACAGTACAACCCCTCCCCCAAAATACAGTCGCAACCCACCACAAAACACATTAACACCACTCCTCTTCTCCTTTTGTCTCCTCGCCATCCACCTCCTCATCTGTCAGTCAGCCCGGTGCCCTAAAACTGTCCTAAATGACTTAATCTACAGGGCGACAGCACTGCAGCAAGGCTGGTGAGTGAGGACAGTCTCTGTGTGCTGTAAGGGGATTGCTGTAATTACTGGGATCTGTGCACCGTATTTATCTTTTCAAGGGACGGGTGATCCTGCCATAAAAAGCCCAACATTTGGCAGTTAACTAATGCACACCATTAGATTGATTGTGCAGGATTTGTGTTTGTGTGCAAGTGTGTATGTGTGTGTGTGTGTCCCATATTCCCCTACTGCTGTCATGCTCTGTGATGTGTGTTAAATAATGCTCGGTTGTTCTCTGTAATCCTGATTAAATGGGGGTTAATGTGTGTCTGTTAAACTTTTTCACAGGCTCTCCAACCGTGACCTTCTACCACTAAATAGTTTGCATAAATGAACCGGCTTATGAGACATAATTAGATAGAGGGAGATGTAGCAAGACAAAGCAGAGGTACAGGGTTCAGGTAACACTCACAGCTCTGTCTGTCTTGATGTCTTATTATGTGGCATCAAAAGAGAATGACATTTTATTGCAAAATAAATAAAAACCATTGTCTAATATGGTCTTTTTCTTGAACATAAACCTCAGCAGCTTTCAAAATCTGACATTAGGAGTAAAATAAAAGAGAGAAAATAATGAAAGAAAATGAAATTATCACTTCTTGGATGTGGCAGCGAAACAAACAGATTGACCACGCTCTTCTTTCCAAAATCCTCCCCCGTGCAAGCAACATGTTCCTCACGTCCATCTTGGCTGTTTTTTTTTTTTTTTTTCCCTTGTTTTTTTTTTTTTTTTTTTTTCAGATATTTGGTGTCAGTGTGTGTGTGTCTGTCAGTGTGTGTGCGCGTATGTGTAAATGTGTGTGCATGGCTTTGTGCGTGCGGGTTGTGAAGACGGAGGCTGCACCAGGCTGTCCAGCCTACACACAAACCGTCCCGTCGTTAAATCACCTTACTGTTCCATCCACCATGCACTGCCCTGAGCATGTTTTTCATTTGATGTGTGTTTTGGTTGAAATGAGAGACACACGGGGAGAGGAGAGAGAAAATAAAAATGCAGGGGGTATCGACAGAGGACGTATAAACATTGGATGTCAAAGTAACTAAAGAGAAGTTAACATTGTGTTCTCTTTGCATTAATAAAAGCTAACTTTTTTGCCAATTTTTTTGCCACTTTAAACTCTTCAGCTCACACACACTCTCTCTCATTTAATCTCTCTTCTCCATCCTCTTTCTCCCACTTGTTCCTTATTAATTTTTATGTTTCTGACCTCAGAAACGGGCATGAGTACACAGATATATTACAGTAATTATCTAATTTTACAGTGCCATTAAATGTCACAGAAATCCAGAGTTATGACATTAATACAATAAAGAGGTTTTGGGCCAGGGGGACGATTACTTACTACTGGACCAAGCTGTAACAAACTGTCTACTATGGATTTTTGCCAGTTCAACTCTACTAACATCATAAGTGTCTTTCACGGTTAACAACACTGGATACATTATTCAACAATTTTATTAACATTAGGTGAAAATGTCTGTGCAGTGTCATTAAAGAGATATTTCATCATCCACAGTAGAAACAAAAATCCAATTGTAAAGATGTTTATTAAACATCTTAGCAATTGAAACCTGTTTCACCTACAGCTGGATAGTCTGAGCATAGTCCGAAGACCAAAATATACATTTCACATCCTCATTTCTGTTGTCAGATAACTATGTTTTCCAGGAGACTTCAGATTTACCAAATATTATATTTAGATTCTCCTCATTTTGCCGGAATCTGGCCGGCGATGGTGTTATTTACTGTGGCTCTGACTGAGGCACATTTGGGAGCAGTTCAAATTCAAAGCTCTGCCAATCTACTCGTTCCTTTTTTTGTCTTTTTTTTGCCCCCCCTCCCCCCCTCTCCCCTCTCTTCATCTCCCTCTATTTCTCTCACTCACTCTTCACTCATGTCTATGTACCTCTGTCCCAGTAGATCAAGATGTGAAATATTTAAACACACTTTGTTGTTTGGGGACAATGCACTTCAGCAGATGGGCCATCGCTGCACAGACCCCAATGTATGCAAATCTCCATACAAAGCAGCCCAGGATGTTTTCAATATAACACAAGTGCCTCAGGCCTTGTTTTAATCCCTCTTTACCCGCAGCCAATGCACTGTTTCATCCAGTCAAACGCCTTAAGCGCTGTGTCAACTTGGACATCTGGCCACATAACTGAACCAGAAAAAAGTGTGCATGTGTGTTTGGAAGAGAGCGTGTTTATGGAGGGTTAGAAGGAGAGATAAAGGTGATACGCTGCATCCTGTTGAAATAAATTATCTAGAAATAAAATGATCAGTGGCGTTATTAGTGACAGAGGACACAGAAGGACCCGTCAGTGTAGCTTCTGAGGCGGATTCTTCGCCCTCCACACCAGGGGAAACAGGTGCCAGTGTTGCTTTCTTCATTGTCTCTTAACTTGTTTTGCTGTTTTCTCACTTGTTTTTCTCACCCCCACCCTCTAGGAATAAGCAACCACGAGCACGCAGGGACGCGCACACATGCAAATGCGTGCACAGATGTACCATCACACGCACACACACACACACACACACACACGTTAAACGTGGCACTGCAACACACACGTGCTGCCCGCAGACTTTCTGGTCCGAACACTGATTTCTGTCGTTGTGACATCTGAAGAGCGCTACAGCACAGCCAGACACCTGGATACACATGGCATCCTTCACTACTGTGTGTCAAAGTCCATGGGTGTGTGTGTACGTGTGAGGGTTTGTGTGCGAGCTAGGTGTGCGTTAGGTGTGGGGGGAAGGTGCCATGGAAGGCAGCATCTCCTGAGGGGTAAACTCATGAGCTTTTCCTGGATGGACCACAAGTTCAGACGCTTGTGGCAGTATTGCATGTCCTCATTGACCTACGTGATACAAAATACACATGGACATGTATGTGCTACATACCTACATGCAGACGTACATGTGTATCCTGCAAGATTCATGGCCTCACATGGGACAATAAAGTCATATTCAATCATGCAAATCGTCGTCAGTGTTTAGATTTGTACAGTTGATTAGGTTCAGTGTCGAACTAAAGTTACCTAAGCTCTGAGGAAGTGAATGAAGACATCATGACAAATAAAATGCTCAAAAAAACCAATAGTTCATATAATTTGTTGGATTTACAGCAACTGACTGCAATTAATTAGCTATATTTTTTTGAGTAGTTAATGTGCACGTAAACAATATATGTTGCCAGATTTTTTTTCCCCTCTGTGGTCACTGTTGATCAAAGAGGATTAAAACAGACTTTTATAAATGGACTATAATTGCACTCATTTTACATTTAACTGTCTTGATCATAAGTAAATTGATCAAATATTGATCAATATGTGTTGTTTTTAACTAAACTAAACTAGAGTCACTGGCATCTAGTTTATCCTGTGTCTAATGACATTAAAAACCGGCACTTTCTTGTCTACAGCTTAATTAAACCATGTAGTTGAAAATATAACGTGGTGTAGTGCTTACATGATTAGAAATACTGATGCACACCAGTTTTTATTTGCAGATTTCACTTGGTTTATCATGCTTATTTGACTTGAGTAAACGCGATGTCTTCGTTTGCCGATTTTTATCAAATTGTAAAAATGTGTTCACTGAGTATTCACTATATATCGGAGCTCTGTAAGCATATTCCTTTTGCACTGTGTTTGTAGCTGGCATGAGAGAGACTGCCTGCAGCTTGTGTGATGGTCTGTGGATATGTGTGGATGTGGAGGGGGGTGGGAGGTGGGGGTGGGCTTGTGTGTACATGTGTACTTAAACCTCAGGCCATGAATGTGTGTGTGTGTGTGTGTGTGTGTGTGTGTGTGTGTGTGTGTGTGTGTGTGTGTGTGTGTGTGTGTGTGTGTGTGTGTGTGTGTGTGTGTGTGTGTGTGTGTGTATGTATTTATGTGCGCCTCGTTACATGCATGTGGTTGCGTGTGTGCGTGCGCGTGTGTGTGTGTGTGTGTGTGTGTGTGTGTGTGTGTGTGTGTGTGTGTGCGTGTGTGCGCGCGCGTGCGCGTGCGTGTGCGTGTGTGTGTGTCTGTGTGCGCGCGCAGCGGAAGTAAGAGTGTAGGTGAGTGCAGAAGACAAACCTGTCAGTTTCACAGCTGGTTTCTCTGGCTGCAGGGCTCAGGCCGGAGCAGGGTGACACTCAGCATCACAGCACCGCAGCACAGGGCCTGGGGTAAACACACCATCATATACTGTAGGCAGACACACATACACATACCTTTGGTTGGCTGCCCTCACCCATAAGACCAGGAGACCAGTGAAACACACCACCTGGGCAAGTCATCATATCTTGTCAAAGATTTTTTTTATTTTTTCTCTTTTTTGGCTCGATGAAGGTGTGAACAACATCACAGACCAGATTGCCTGGCAATGGACTGACCATCATGTTGTAAGGAAGGGGCGGGGGAGGTTGAGAGGAACACATAGTGAGAGAAATAACAAGAGAAAAGTATAACGTAAGATGAGAATGGATGTCTCTTTAGTAGCCGCACTGAAAGACGGAGTTACGAGTCGACTTGTCTTCTTGCATTGTGAGCCACAGTTGCTCGTTTGCAACTATCATAGTCGCTCTTGACGCATTATTGATGACGGAAGTTGACGTGGGCTATTAGGTGGATGGTCTCTTCCTGCGTCAAGAAGAGATGGTGTTTCCATGCTTTGGTCTCATTTCAGGACTCGTTTCGTAGTGTGTTCCCGAGCGGAGTGGACTCTCGGAGGGGAAAAGAGCCTAAGGCAGTCCTCCTCCCCCCCCCCCCCACACACACACACACACACCCTCCCAAACAAAGCATCGCCCCACATCTTCCACCATCACACATTTCCATCTCCACTAAGATGGAAGTGATGGCAATTTCTTCAGGGTATTAGGAGGACGATGTTGGCCCTTTTTTTTTAGTTTTCATAACAAGTGCAGTTTACGAGCAAAAAGCACATCAAGACCAGAGAACAAGACAGTTTTAGCTCTGAGGTTAGAAGACACGTTCATCTACAATGCATTAAGATTGATAATTATTCTGTGCAGAGCAGATGAGCAACAGAACACAGGTATGTTCAAGGAAGATAAACAGCCACATTGTGAATTCTGTTTACATTTTGGGAGAAAAGCCCAAAGTGAGTCAATTATAAAAATAAAGTAAACATGTTGACAGGAGAAATGAAACACTGTTTTGACTGCTGCTGTCAAGGGAGGTTCCCCTGTCTAAAGTTTACACAGTAAATGATTATGCCTCAGTGATTCTGCCCTGGATATGCGTGTGTGTCTCTCTGTGTTTGAATGTGTGCACTCGGCGATCAACTTCTGCTAAATACTAATTACTGAATACTTAGTACGGATGCCCTTTCTATTGAGTCCCTTTAGTATAAACATTCATTATGGCTATTTTTCTCCTTTGTAGCTCCATCATCATTATTCCATCGCATCCCCCGAGGAGCGAGACAGAGCCGGGGCCGGGGCCAGGGCCGGACCAGGCTGGGGGAGAAAACACTGTAGAACCAGAGCACCAGGACCTGGGAATGCACACAAGTGATATTTGTGCGAGGAGATCAAAAAGCGTTTACCTTTAGATGTTTCCCTGGTATGAATATTCAACATCCTTATTGAAATCTAATTTGGGTCTCCTTGTCTCAGGGGTCTTTTCATCAGTGCCTGTTGCCTGAGGCCACTGCTGATTGACAGCCAAACTTTAGTAAAGAGCAAGCAGGAAAAAAGGGGAGATCTGGTGGTGTTGGAGATGTGAGCGGCGTGAAGCTGGGGAGAGCTGGAACAGATGAGTGGACGGGTACTGAAGGGGGATGGGGGTGGGTGAGAGGGCGACAGCGGGGTGGGGTATTTAACCTCCTCGTGTGCATGCACAAACAGAATGCTACTGATTATTAGGAAATACAAGTGAATATAATAGGCAAAATAGAACTATTCAACAGCATTTGATCATGTCAGGTTTTTCCTGTTTTAAACCCTCCTGACATTTTTGATGGCGGAAACTTTGAAAAGAAGGATAATTTGGTATTTTTGAATTTGCAAAAATGAGGAAAAGACCTTTCCTCAAGAGTAAGCATTGCAACTCTGTGCAGTCTGTAAATGATTACTCTATTAATCAATTAGTCTACTGACTGAAAATTAATCTGTAACTATTTTAATAATTGATCAACAGTTTTTGGACTCCGGGAACCTTTTTCACAATTTCCTAGTATATTATAGACTGAGAAATTCATTAAAAATAATAAGTGCTTAATCATTTAATATTTGGGGGAAAAAAAAGTGTAGTCCTATTTGCACACTTGCTGCATGTATCAAATTAATTGTATTCTTTAGTACAAACAACTTTACTACTCAGTCCTGAATTCCAAATTTATTTGCCTCATTTAATCAGGTATTTTTTTGATTAATAATCAGTCATAATAGATTCAGTACCTTGTAATGGATGTACTGAATGTGTTTAATTCTGTTTTGTTTATATCTGTAATTTACACGATCTACTAAAAATATGAGCTGAAATAATACAAATCAGTTAATCAATTGACAGAGTTTGCAACTATTTTGAACAATTAATCATTTTTAAGAAAAAATGCTAAATATTTTGTGGTACCTAGCAGCCTCTAAATTGTATAGGTTTGCCAATTGTCTTTGTCTTATATGAGTAAGTGGAGAATCTTTGGGTTTTAGACTGCTGTTTTAGTCCAAATGAGCAAAGTGAATGTTTACTATTTGCAGAAATTTTAAAGACCAAATGATTAATCAGGAAATTAATGAGAGATAAAAGAAATAACTGCCAGGCACGTTTACCAAGTTTAAAGGCAATCTAGCGACATTCATGTTAAAAAAAATAAAATAAAAAAAAAAAACACTGAATTGTGGGAGAACTGAAAAGATTTGCTAAATTTACGAAATTTTAGTATTTCATTTGTTCTCTAGTTCTAAAACTAACCATTTGACACTCCCTGCCAAAGGCAAAGCACCATATTGTTTTCTAAAATTATATTACTAAACATTTGGTCAGTTATTTGTCTCCGTTTCTGACTACAGACCTGTGAACTCCATAACCATTCCTTTGGCAAAAAAAACAAAACACAAATCTGTACTCTCTCTTTGACTGCAGGGGAGAGATGGTTTGCAAAGATGGAGTGCATTTGTGTCTGTGCTTTTCTGCCTTATATAATAACAAATATTAGAGGCTGAAAACAGCCCGAGCTGCCCCTCTCCTGTTGTGGCTCTGAAAATAGAAGAACGTATTACTCTGAAGAAGGATTTAAACCAAACGTACCTGTGGAGTCTTTAGGAGCGACATTACGGCAATAAAAAAAAAAAAAAAAATACATAGTTTTATATTACTTTGTTCTTTAAAAACTAATAATTCTGTTGCAGGTGAGGCTGAATAAAGATGGAACAAAGTGCCACGTGCATGTCTCACACAGTACAAACCTACACTGTCCTCATCTGGCCAGTGGGTTTAGCAGGGTTTAATGTTATTATTGCGCAGGTGTGGGTCTTGTCCCTCAGGGTTCCATTAAAATGATGCCCCTCTCAATGGTGGCTCCATTTGCTCTTTAGATTTAACACAGGCCATATGTCTAGCAGGAGGCAAACAGCTGACGGGGTTTAATTGACAGAAATCAACATATTTGGTTGTGTGTGTGTGTGTGTGTGTCTGTTTGCTAATGGTGGATGTGCTTGGGCATCAGGGAATCACTTTAAAGGGTCAATTATGTATTAGCACAGTTTGGAAAGAAAGGAAAAGGAAAAAGAGAGAGGGAACAAAGAGGAGAGATGGAGAGATACGTTGGTAACTACAGAGGAAAACATTAAAGAGACAGAGTAAACTGACACAGACTCAAAGCCAAGTTAAGTAAATTGCTGGACATAACCCTACACATCAATGCGTGATTACCTCTCCCTCATTTTGGAGCTGACATTCTTGTCCATTCCAGGAACACCGCTGTGTACAGAGTGCTAACTTCATGTTTCATCTCACTTCACAGAGGTAAGGCGCCACACTGCAGTCAAATCATGTAAAATTACCTCTGTCACAGAGCTGATTCAGGCTCGGGAGGGGACTCGAAACAAATGAGTGTACCCACAGCTCGGTTCAAACTCAATCAAACCATGCGGTACACTGAAATAACAAGATTTGACACCCCAAACTATTTTATGCACACTGAACAGCAATATTTTTTTCTTGGGATACATTTTGAAAACTAGGAGAACCTTTAAAAGTAGTTTGAAGCCATGAGGGATTACAAAACGTTAAGCTAACAGGCACAACGCAATTAGTGCATAAAACCTGTCAATGGCCTTCAATATCTCAGCCCACTAAGGAGTGGCAGACTTACAAAGCCTCCTGATCTATTACTACAAAGTGATTAATCCTCGCCGCACAATGACCAGTCTTAAACTGGGCCTCTATATTATTAGGCAGTCCTATATGGCAGTTTAGCTTTGCACTAATTAGCATTCAGATCAGGGACCCGAGAGACAGCCCCTCCACCACAGAGGAAGGACATAGGATGAGATGGCGACACAGTGAAATGTCATTAACTTGATGTTAATTACTAATTAATGGGGCTATTTCATTTACATGTATCTCTGGCTCTCTGATGGGCCCCTGCATTTACTGGGTTACCCTTACCAGCCAACAAGTTGGGGGAGGGTTCATCCTCCCACTCCTCTACTCTCTCCTTGGTGTTTCATCTCTGCTAATTAAATAGTGGGCCACTCATCATGATTATGCCTGCTTTTACAACACCATTTCCTGTCAGTGAGAGCACTCCAATAAGTGACTGACCACCTCTTTAACACCGTGGCTGTTTTTGTATGAACTGTACATCAAAAGCCAGATTCACCGCCAGCTCCCTCCACTCCACTGACTCCTATCGGACTTGTTACTTTCACTCACTCGTGACCCCTCCCTTTCTTTTTATTGCCACGCGTGGCAGCCACAAGCCACCTGTCTCCATGGCAACCTGAGCCTTTCGGTCCCATGAGGAGGAGTGGGTTGGGTTGACTAGCGTCTGGCCATTCACACGTGGGTAGTGCCAGCTAGCCAACATGGCACACAGCATCCTGCCATATGGTGCCACCACATACGTCCCGCTGGCCCGGACTCGGGATCTGGGCCTGTAGCGAGCTGGTAGTGTGAACAGGACAGACCTGCACTGGAACCTGTTCAGCAGCTGATCCAGATACAGGACAATACAGTTAAATGGTTGACAGTTTTACAGTGGAAAAATCGTCTTGATTTTTGACGTACATGTAGTGTGTGGAAGAAATTGCTGTTTCACGAAGAAGTTGGAAATATTAGCTGCAAGTTGAAAGTCTTCTTAATGAGATCATTGTGCAGCCATACAGAAGGCCCCCATTCCACATGACAGGAAGTGTTTGTAAAGTATTTGGAGGCTCCATGTGCTCTCCTCATTACTGACACAGCGCTGCCTCTCTGTGGAAATACAGAGAAAGTACATGCAGATAGTACAGCACACTCAAACACCTCGCCAATGCTGACAAAATATATTTTTATTCAAAGTTAATAGCTTTTAAATACAACATATCTTAAAAGCATTAGAATACTGCATTTTCTTGCATTTTTGTATTTCTTTTTTTTATCATACATATGTTACAGGTTATCAAAAACTATTTATCAGAAGGCTTTTCAGGAACCTACAGCAAGATATGTTGAACAGAAGTCCATCTTATTTATCATGTAAATATCAAACATTTGTGGGATGTCAACATAATATTAGAGAAAAAAGGGACAAGCGATGAAGGCCGATGTAAATAATGGAAATCTGCAAAGGCAGTGCAAACATCTGAGGAATTTGTGGCCCTGGTTTGCAAAAACAAAAACGGCCCAAAAAATGTTGAAGGCTGTATATTGTGTACAGTGCTCTTGTTTAAATAGTTACACTTTGTGTATAATCACTATGAAATATTGTGTTGGTACGGAATAAAAGTGACATTTGGCGTTGATGTCAGATCTCAAAATAAATTACTCTATATAGCCACTCAATAGGTTTACGTGTCTTTCTAGCACGCATACAAATAATCTAAATATTTTTAACTTAAAAATTGTAACTACTCTGAAAGTATAGATCCAGTTACTCCCTCAGTCCCATATTTTTGTAACTACTGACAATGACAATGTGAGGAATGCAACAAGCATAGCAGAAATCAAATATGTTCTACAAAATGTTCAACCTAAAGATACATGTCCAAAATCTATAGAAAACATATTAGCCTATGTGCCTTTGTATGTACAAAACAATAACAAGTGACACAAAAGCAACAAAACTCCTACAGAGAAGGCAAATCTTAATCATGTACAATGATCAATGACTGACACTGTGATACCACAATGATCAGTTCTCCCGTTGCTGAAATCAGGCACAAAATAATAAATGCATAGATTTAAGTATCAAGTGAGCATCTAGACTTTACATTAAATCTCCCCGATGTAAAACAGAAAGTGTAAAACTGTGCTCTGAAACACCAAACCTAAATGCTACTATCAGTTCAACATTCATTTATGCTGCTACATACTCTGCAATGGTATCAACACACCAAGTAGTCTTCAGTTCCTCAACTGAACAACTGACATCATTTTTAATCTTCTCGCAACATTCATGTCAGTGTGTAACATGGAGACTATGGTGTTTAAAACTGCTCTAATGAGACAGAGAGGAGAGACAAGACTCCTGTGCACCATCCCAAATACTTACATCACTTCCTGTCTACTGCCTAGGGAACAAAAAGTATTAAGTGCGATAATAAGGGTAAATCCCTCATCATAAGAAGTTGCAGATTCTTCTTGTCTGCTTGTGCAGTTTTCACCAAGATGATAATAGTGACAAGTTTCTTTCCAATGGTATCATAAGTGACGACACTGAACTTACACAACAAAGTCTTTTTGGGTTTCTTTCACACTGCTGATCTGATTTTCTGTCATCATACCTGATATATATATATATATATATATATTTCTTTTTGTCATCTCACTTAACAAGCTTTTCTCTAAAAAAGCTTTTGAAGCTCATTAATCCACATAAATATAAACTCAAAACAATTAAGTGAGGTATTTCTATTACATGCATACATAGAAAGAAAATACAATTAATTTAAATAATTAATAACCTTTGGTCTTCCAACTCTAAACATATTCTTTAAGACAACAATCAGGGAAAATGGGAAAGTCAAAGCCTTGCCGCCGTAAAGCTTTCTGTGACCCCTCCTAAACGATAAGATGAGCTTGTAGCCATGGAGACAGGGACCACAGAAGGTAAATGGTACAGGACATTAGAGCGCCTGCCAGGTAATTAGTGGCTGGGTAATGAGGTGTCACTCAGACAGTTATCGCAACGATGGGTGAGAGAGGGCGTACTAATAAAAGACACCGGGTATGAGAGGCTGGACTCTCCCTGCGTCACCCGCACCGCCTCCCCCATCCCTACAGGGCAAGAACACACCACCTTGGTTTGTCACAGCTGTCAGGGCGCTCCAGCTACTGACACATCCATCACTCACAGCTCCTTCGACACAAACACACCCAAAACAGTGAGCTATGGCTGTCCGATTATAATCTCTGTGACTTTTCTAGTCCTAAATAACCAAGTCTGTAACAATTAACTTCCAGAGGTGTAATGTAGACTTTTTCTCCTGCCATCTTTACCATTCCACATTGTCCCTGAACTAAGAGAACATCCTCTAACACAGCTGTTCTTCCAGAATTCAAGGCTGCAGTTCGATTAGATTTTTCAGTAACTTTGTGCAGGGTCTGCTGTGTGCTCTTCAGTAACTGTTGCACTACTTCCTGAACCAGACAGAGAGCCAATCAAACTTTTCCAAGATGATGTCCGCTGGTTTTATCCATATACTTCTTGCTATGCTTTGGATAGTACTCCAATGTACATAATGTCCTCGATGCTGGTTTGCCAAGGTCATATCGCCGTTGGGAATAGCATTCTTGTTCCTATGATGATTTAGATGTGGATGTCGTGGTGGCGAACCTTTCTAGAGTCAATGTCGACCCGGCGGGCCTCCGCAAAGCCCAGGAAGGTGCAGAGGCCCAGCAGGTTGACTGTGGTGATGAGGGCAAACACAGACGCCCATGAGCCCGTCGCCTCGATGAGATACCCCGAGAAATACACCATTAGGACCCCTGCACAGGAACACCCAGCAACCATTAATTATCACAAAGCTAGAAACAACACACACAGTATCTTTCATGTGGTGGTACAGTTCAGTTTCTCCCAGATGTAAATAACTGCAGAGAAAATGTCACAGTCCTTTCTATGTCCCACACAGGACCAGTAACTGTCATCCTCTGTTCGCTGTATTATTCATCTGACACAAACTTCATTAAGCTCCCTTGATGAAATATGCATGGCACTTAGGAGCCAGCCTGACTGACAGGCGACGCACCGGCCCAAAGTTTGAATTTAGAGAAGTGAATCAATTATTTCATTTAATAGTGTTTGCAACTGCTGGTGAAAAATTCATAGCAGATATTTATTAATAGGGACAGAAACTCACCTGAGAAAGCGCCACAAGTATTCATAACACCTGTAAAAGAAAGACACAAAAGGTGGAACAATTATCACAGAATACAAATTTAATCTGTGGTGCAAAAAAAACAATTATCTGTGGAACATATTTTTTTAAACGTACCAAATAAAGCTCCAGCACAGGAAGGAGCGAGGTCTTGGACATTTACAGAGACACCACTGCAAAAGAAATACATGTTGTTAGCTATTTCATCTTGTAAAGTGCTCAAAATGACTCTTCCAGTTGTGTCAGAATGTCAGGCCAATAGTCAGCCTGATATTCTCTGCCATAAAAACAAAGAATAAATGTTCCTTCTTTAGGAAGTAAGCTTATAAAAAAAAAACCTGTGTGACTGTTGCTGCAGATGAACAGGACATAAAATAAACTTCTTATTCCGACCATACAAAAATAAGAAATTTTGAAGTAAGAGCAGTAAAAATTAGGGGACTTTAAAGAATAATTTTGTTTACACCATGTATAGCATGTGACCAATAAAGACTCTTTATATATAACCTACTGTTAATTATATTATATCGTCAAGTTTTATTATACAAACATTAAGCTGGAGACCAACTGCTATGTTTCAAAAATATTACGTTAATAATGTTTGCTGTATTTTAGGGATGTACCCTCATGTCATTTTTTTAAATCCATATTGAAGAAAAAATAAACTTATGTACAATAATTGACAAAACATAAAGAAAATATGATATTTATTGATAGAATTTAGGCAACATTTAAATTACACAATCTACAAGAAAAAAAAACACCAAACAAGATAAAAGCCAACAGATCATGAGGTCATACGAGGTCAGGAGACCACACCTCATTGGTTAAGCTTCCTGATACTTGTGCTCATGTTTCCTCATTGTTTGGTTCTGTCTTGGTAGCGCTTCACCCACAACTGTATACCTGCCCTCCCCTCTATGAAACTGAGCATTCATTTTGGCATAAATTGAAGGGCGTACATTGTCCATTTAAAAAGTATATCTTGTGATATTGTACACTCCTATTATCTTACTCTCCACAAATCCTTCAAAAATCCCCAAACCAGTAATGAACTAATCATGAAATTATTAGTAGTAGTCAAAACAAAATAAAATGCTTTGACTCACAGGCTCAGTGGATCCAAGTACAGCTAAACAAACTACATGTCTAATATAAGGTGAGACCTAGCATGTCTTCCCCGATTAAGCTCAGGCCCAACAGCATAATTTGGGACTTTATTTTTTTAAAACAGACTTGTTCACAGGAAGAGGTAGTAAAATATCTAATACTAGGTCATATTTTCAAATGGTTTCACCATAATGGCACATGCAAAACATAAAACTGACAAACCGACCCTTGGGAAACACCACATTTAAATCTAAAATGGTGTTGGGTTCGGGGCCAGAGATACAGTGTGAAAAAATGTGGGTGCCAGCGAGTACCTGTGACTGAAGGTGGTGAGGCCCATGGTGGCAGACACAAATGCTACAGCCCAGGGGAAGGTGGGGTTGCCACATAGAAGAAGAGTAAACACACTGGACACACCCATGGAGAAAAACTAACAGAGGGATGAGTGCACACAAAAAGACATAAATCTAAATTATACATAATTCATTATGTATATAGAGGTTTAAAGAGTGCATTCATACAAAACCCAGTGACACTAAACATGTTACACACAATAACATTGCAATTGACAAATATTGTACCTGCATTAACTTCCTCACAGAGGCCGTGTCGAAGCCTGGGGAATATCAAGATAGAAATCAGGACAGTCTGTTATAGAGCTGTTTTGTCAATAATAACCTTCATTTAAAAATGATTTTAATATGTGTTCTATAGGTCCCCCACCTTGACTGATGAGGTGGTCTGAGAGGCAGCCGCTGAAGAGGGATGAGGGTATGGCCACCAACCAAGGAATGACATTGAACACCCAGCCCTGGAGGGACAACATATTCATCAGTGAGCTTGACCACAAACAGCAGGGATCAGTGAGTGTCAGGTAAGTTCCTGTCGTGTGTTAGGAGGTGCAAATCCAGTTGTTTTTTTTAGAGATCTGTCTATAGATTGCAACATTTATGGTTCACCCAACGATGTATCGTTGATGACAACTTTCCATCTAGTGCCACCAACAGGTCAATGTTTTTTCTGATCTGGTAGAATATTTTACATCTACCGCAACATTTTTCTATGGACGTTCACAGTTTCAAGAGGATGTATCATAACGGCTTCAGTAACCATCTGACAAACCTGCAAAATTTGCATTCACTTATACTTTGTGCTAGTAAGTGACTGTGAGCATTTTAACAGGCTAAAGTAAGGAGAAAGACGCTATACCTGCTTAACATGAGAATACTGTTACCATGCTGGTGCTAGCATTTAGCTTAACTACAGTCTCACAGAGCTTCCGGGAGAAGGATGAGAAGGTAGTATGGTTACCTTGGCATCAGGGAAAGTGTCTTTAAAGAACGTTGGCAGCCACGACAAAAGAGTGAAGAAAGTGCTCGCTGTGCAGAGGTGCGTCACGATCACAGCACTGGTCAGGAAATGAGGAGAGACAAGCGTTCACAGTAAGTACATTACAGCTACATTCACTCTACATATCATAAACCAAAGGCTCCACAGTTGACAAACACAGAGTCCCATTTGTTTGAACTTGTACGTGTGCTTCTTGTTTGACATCTATTTGTTTCCTTTATAAATCACACTTCTACTGATACAAGTAGCATTAGGTTAAAATCATACAACAGTGTATTAATAATTAAGACTATAACCATCAAGCTACCAACTAATCTGTTACTCTCAAGGTGGATCAGATATGTCAAATAGGAACACAGAAGCTCCCACTGTCACAGAAAATGGAGCAAGTCAGTTGCATTACAGTATATAAATATCTTGGCTATAAGGACAGAGTGGAAGGACGTGGGAAAAGTCAGTACCAGAGGCCTTAGACAGACAGAGATTTCATACTTGAAAATCTGATATTGATCCTGTTTTTATGCATTTCTACATTCTTTCTTCTAAATTATTCTCCTGAATTTTCTAAATTTCCAAAGCTGAAATCAAAGGCAAAATTACAGCTGCGCATTCATCTGAATACAAAAACAATGCACAAAGCACAAAATGCACACATATATACACTGAGACTTGCACATGTACTCACACCCACACATAATCACAGTTACTTTATCATTATCTCACCAGACTGCAGGCTGTTTGAGGAGCCGCAACCAATGTCTCTTGGAAAGTTTGGACTGGGCCCCACCACTGCCCAAGGACTCAAGGGTGATTATAGGCCCTGCGGACACACAGGAATACAGGCACATGGTCATACAAGAGGACACTGACTCCAATTATACAAACAACCAGATAACAGAGAGGAGTGTGCAATGACAGCATGGATACTGTTGACATAGCTGAAGCTCCCCTTGCCTTCTCCTTTGAGTAGATATTTCCACATGCAGTAGGCCCACAGCACTGAGAGGAGACCAGAGACGTAGAACACACTCTCCCAGTCATACAGGTCCAACATGAGGGAGCCAGCCCCTCCAATCACCAGAGTTCTGATTTTAAAAAAAGGTCACAACATGTCACGGCAAGTCACACAAACAGGTGTTTCAACATACCTTCATCAAACAGATTACACACACACAGACATGCCATGAGCTAAACAGATGTCAGGATGTTATCATGAAACTAAAATCTTTCTTTTTAAACTTTAGCAGGTATTAAGAGTCATTATGGGCTCACAATAGACACAGCTCTCAAATAATAATAATAATAATAATAATTTTAAAAAAAAATCCTCTTTCTCCATTTATTGCATCTAACATGGAACTCACCCCAGGTAGGAGCCACTACCCACGGTGCTCATGAGGAAACCTCTTTCACTTTCCACCACCTTCTGTGAGCACAGACTCGCCAGCGAAGGGTAATGAACTCCTACGATCAAGGCAGAAAACACACCCAAGAAGAATTTATGGGGCAATAGAAGTAGATTTCATGACTTCATTGCACAAACCAAACGTAACGTCTGGAAAGAAATGGAAGTTGTTTTTTTTGCATTTTGAGCAACACATCCATTACTAGGGCAGGTGCTGAATTATTTAAAATCCAAAAATGTCAGGCTGCATCTGTGTTTTATAACAAGAGCTTGCTGCCAAACAGATATAAAGACACTCCTTTTAAATCACCAGGCCTATGTGCTATTCGTGCTCTTAATCGAAATACACAAATGATAGAGTAACAATGGCTGTCACACACTAATGTGTTGTAATTCATACCGGCCACCAACAGAGGTCTGTAAGTGTCATGTGATTATTGTATTACTGTAATGTGAAAAATATTGATTCTCTCTTTCAATAAAATACCCTACAACTGTACTTTTACCAAAACAGGAACAGCATTGGGCAATAGATTAAAGTTACAAAGATCTGGAATTTCCTGATTTAAGCATTAAAAGATTTGCTGATATAACAATGTTTTTAATTTAGCTTTTTTGGCCTTCCAATCGATACCTTTAAATCAGATATGTGCACGTCTTAAAAGGCTTTTAGTAAAACTGGTTTTTATCAGAGAAAGCTGCTAGAAGTGACAAACAACAGACATTAAATCATTTAAGAAAAGACAAACTAAAAGCTACAGTAACTGACTAGGACTTAAACATTTGTCTGCATGGCTTTATGTGGTTTCATTCCTTGACTCCCTTGACTTACAAATAAATCCGGCAGTTACTAGGCAGCAGAAACTAAGACTCATAGAAGTAATGAAACACTGATGCAGCGTTTGGACTATCCACTTGTCCTCAATATATTTCACGCGACACAGTTGACACGTGGACACTACAAGTGGATTTTTGTTCACTATTTAGTACACTATGTAGGTGGTCAAGTGGGCAATCTGAACACAACTTCAGTTTCATTACTTCTAAGGGTCTTAGTTTCTGCTGCCTAGTAACTGCCAGCTTTAATTGTAAAAATTACACTTCTCAGTAAATAAACAGTCTTATACCTTAACGTATCTCAGATCTACTTGCTCCATGAAACCCTTTCTAAGCTTTACACTTTGGTGTCCTTGCAGTCTTTTGAACAAGTTGAATGATGATGTCCTTTCAGACTTTGAAGTGTGGCTCTGTCTTTTTTTACGGTTAGGATCTGTAGTCATTTTCCCACCACGTGGTGCTGCTCAACTCGACGCAACTCTTCTCGTCTTATTTAGTTTTACATCGGGCAAAAGTTGTGAATAGGACCTGGTACCTGGTACTTTTTTTGGTATCACCTCTGTCTACGTTCCAAGCGAACTGAGCCGATACTTAAAGGTGACACAAGCACACCGAAGACCTCTGATTGGTCGAAGAGAATTGTCTGTAGAATCCTACTGCATCACTGTGTCATGTGTTGAGATGACGATGACGTCAAAGTAGTCTCAGGCAGCGTCACTATACGCTGAATTAATACCATCAGCAGTGAACACCCAGATAAGTACCTGGTATCAAAGGCAAGTCGGGTTGAGCCGTGTCATGCGGTAGAAAAGAAGCATTCCACATCACTGATTTCATATAAAGTGATGATTCATCCAGGCACACCAGCCATCTTACCTTGCAACAGGCCCATAAGGAAGCGGGCCAGCGTCATGGAGAGGATGGGCTGGGAGCAGAAGTGGGCAAGGATGGGGGTAAAGGCCGTCATTGACCCCCAGGCTGCAGCAGACAGCAAGAGAACCTTTTCTCCTCCCACCCTGTGGACACACAACACAGTTTGTATTAACTTTAACCTTTGAATATGCAGAGAAATGCTCACATCACCTAAAATGAAAGGTGGTTAATTTTTCATTTCCTGAATAACCTGTCACACTAATTCTGCCAGAAATATCATCTTAGAGAATCTGTTAAACATTTGGTGGAGTTTTAGGAACTGAGATCTACTAACAAACAAAGCATTTGAAGGAATAATTTTAGCATTGGAGCGACAATTCTAGAGTGAATAAAACTCATTGTCTTTAATAGATAAGCTGCTCATGTGTTGACTGAGAGCCTACAGTTAACGACATGATAAAACAGAGACAACACAGCCCATTGTTCACTACATTATCTCTCCAGACTGAGCAAACACAACTGGGCTGTTTGCGTCACTGCCAGTAATGGTCCTAAGTAAAATGACACTTGTTATTAATGCTGGAAATCCAGGTGAACACAAGAAAACCCTCTCTGCATCTCTGTCCACACGTTTCTCACCGGTCACTGACGTAGCCTCCGAACACCTGGGTGAAGCAGTAGCCCCAGAAGAAGCTGCCCAGCACCATGCCAGACTCCCTCTTGCTCCAGCTGAACTGCTCTGCCATGCTGACAGCACAGATGGGCATCGCCACACGGGCACAGTAGAGGAGGCACGTCCCCAGCAGCAGCACCACCGTCCATACCCTCGCCACTGGCCTGAATGAATTGAATGGGAGACAAACTTTGGACTTAAAACCAGCTGAAATTGAATGAAACGTGGAGGAGGTAACTGCAGCCTTTCTTCAACGAGGGGTTCAAATGGTTTCACTGGGGATCGATTCAAACATGAGCCCGTTATGGTTTGAACAAATCTTTAGGAAATAAGTGTCACAACCCCCAACAGAGAGAAAATGAGTGGATAACATAATAATTTAAAGGTATTTTATGATAGTTTTACCAGAAAGACACCAGACAAGACACTTCCTTCTTTGAAATCATTTGGCCCATATGGGGCACTGCAACTACATCTTAAAAGTATTCAACTATGACAGGCCACAGTTGATACGTGTCATTACACAACCAGACACAGCACATGGCTCTCATGCGTGACCTTAATATATATATATAGTACATATACATATAGTAGGAACCCCTCAAAAGTAGTAGTACTGATTAAGGTTAAAAACACTTCCCATGAGCAAATGTGTAAACCTGTCGAGTTATAATGACAAACAGTAAAACAGTCACCACTGTGTTGGTTTGAAAATTGTTACCTTGGCCAGTAAGTGTTGTGTTCAGGCCACTTCTTGTGACACCCAGGCACCCCGATCTTCTCAGACGGATGGTTTTCCTTGTGACTGGCCAAATCTGGATTATAGTTCTTGCCATATTTTTGAATAACTGCCATTCAACGCGAGGTGACGGACGGCAGCCTCTTCTCAACCGCTCCGACTATTTACTTACAATCTCTTTCCGGGTCGTTCAGTCAGAGAAGTAAAACGTTTAGGGGAAAAAAACAACCTAATCTTTTAATGAGATATTTGCGCAATCACATCGTAGGTTTACGGTCTTTAAGTTCCATAAGAGTGGACTGACAGGAGGATCGCAGGCGATGATCACGGTGAAAGAGCCAAAGGACGGAGTCTGTTTTCCCTGATGCCCGAGGAGGAGTAATCCACGTGTCAGTTTTTCTCCCCAGCCTCCTCCTCCTCCAGCCAGCCACGCAGTTCTTCTTCTGGTCGGTAGGGTGGATCAGGAAGTGATTTAGCCCGGCTTCAATTGCACCGTCAGCCGCTTCATCCATTACAATATCACCCAAAACGCCAGAGAGATGCATCTGACTCTGCCGGGCCCAAACCAGTCATGACAGTGCAAAATGAGTCGATGGGAGCATCGTGAGAGTACCAGGATGTACCGGGATGGTCCCGGTGCTGAGGAGCTGATGTGGTTGTCAGCCTGTGGGGCAGAGATCTGCGCAGTGTCTGCTGACACAGTCCGTCTGCCCCTCTTATGATACTCTACAGATGGTGCTGAAGTTAAAGCACCACCACCATTTAAAATATACCAATGCAAATGTCGCCAAAATAAACTTTTTCAAATTAAAGTAAAAGCATAAATCAAGAGTACACTTACGCAAACACTTAACTTTATACTCTACTACAATTCAGAGTGAAATATTCCTCCAGATTCATTTTGTATATGAATTTTTAACAGACTAGGAGTTCCTCTACAAAACAAATAAATTTGTAAAATATGAAGCACCACAGCATCATATAAATCACTTGAAATAGCTTAATCTCCACAAACCACAACAGTAAAATGGTACGTATACATTATCGCATCAGTAATAATACTCCAAAAAATATATGGCATTTTTACAGGAATTTATCCACAGGAGAGTATTTTCATTTTGAGCATTGTGTGCGATTCTGTGCTAGGTTATGTTTACAATAATACAACATATATGTATGCCATATCATATTAATTATATATAGGTTGTATTATCAACTATTAATCCTAAGGGGTAGACAAAAGGTTGTATTTGTGAATGAAGGTGTAGACAAAAGGGCTGTGTTTGGGAATGAGAGTGAAAGTACTGTGCCAAACCAAAAGGTCACAGGAGGGGGTCGGTAACCTGTGGGGTCACATACTGTTGTTCTTTGAGGCATAAACAGGAACAGACGGCTGTCTGGACGACAGGGTGTGAAGGAAGACAACCACCACCTCGACCAACCAACAAAGTCATCAATACACTTGACTTTTTGGTGTCTGTACTATAAGAAGACTGGGTGAGGGAAAGTCAGGAGCTCAGACTTCGTGAACTGACACATACTCTGTTGAGGTCAGGGAAACATAGTCTGGACCCAGAGCTCTGTAAACTGATTATTCTGTTGCTGTTAAATAAATATTTTGAAGCCTGACATCTTCTCCTATTGCCTCATTAAAGAACACGCAGGACTGGGGGCTGACACATATTGGCTTTGTACTAGCAGGAGCCCCCAAGTCCAACAATTGCTACTTTCTCTAAAGTAAATTTTGTTTAACACTTTCTCCACTGCTGGTCATTTAGCATACAGTCTCTTTCAAACTATTGGCGTTTTAGAATTGATGAAGGTCATTTTTAGCTGCTTGGGTAATTGGATAGCTTCATCTATGTCAACCATCATATAATTGGATCAATAATTTGTTGTGTAAAATCTGCAAAGTAACTTGGCAGCTGTCACATGGTGGTTGTGCAGTTAAAAGTGTAGTAGTTCTCTCAAATATAGCAAAGTGTAAAAAAGCAAAACATGCCAACCTCACAGCGGTGAGTAAATGTGCCTTGTTACTTTTAACCTCGGCTGGTAAACCACTTTGAAATTTCTGGAATGAAGACACCACATCCCGTAAGACTTTCCCGGTTTAAAAATTCACTTTTATTTCGAAATAATATAACAGCAAAATAAAAAGAAACAAAAAAAGCACATCATATTTTGCAAAAGAGCTACTTGTTTCCTAAATGTAAATAATCAATCTGTAAAAGTGTCTCCATGTCAGTGGACATGGAGTTACCCATTCACATCTTTAAACATCGTGTGCGATATTTTAAAACACTATAAAACTGAGGCTGCCTGTAAACCCGGACAGACACAGAATGCTGCAAAGGTTATAGCATTCCAGTAATCTTACCTTTCCCCCCTTTGTTACCATTATGTATAGTTTAAAAGTTTATCTTTTCTTTGTCAGCATGTTTTTTGTAACGTCTCAAGCAATAACGCAGAAAGAAATTAATGTTGAAATTAACTTTCGGAGTCACAGTCGCTTGAAGCATCCCAATCTAGTTTTGGCTGCTGCCGTCACACTAAAGTAGCTAAACTAGCTGAGAGAATATTAGTCTAAATGTGAATTTGTTAAGGAACAACTATATGTTTATTTGAGGCAGTGCACTCTGAGCCAACCATTGTCCCTGAACATCAAACTTTGCCCCTTCGAAGTGGTCATACACAGAAAGTGAAAGCCTAATTTAGGCTTTATTCACACCCTCCTGAGCCAACAACTTTCCCTGCCAACAGACAGAAAAACTAGTGTAACTGAAATATGCTAATTTAACATAAAAAAAATGTAAATTGTGGTCTGCATGTTATTTTAGTGTCAGAAGTCATTTTAAAATGCTTTCCATCCAGCACATTCTCAGTTATTAAAGTATCAAAAAGCAACCCTTACAAAAAGAAAAGGTTGTACTTTATGAGTCAGTTTGTTGGGGTATAAATAGACAAAGTAAATGTGTCCGTTTTGTAATGATGTGGTACTTTTTTTTGTTTTTACTCTGGGTCCTTATTTCGGGTCTTCGATGGTTCCCTTGCTGAGGTCAGTCATTTTGGGATACTTCACTTTCTTTTGGTCGAGTTCATTTTGAGCCCACAGCAGTAGCTTCAGGAGCTTGGCCAGCTTGGGTGTCGACTCTCTGTTTTCATAGTCTAGCACACACTGATTCACTTCACTCCACACCTGAAAGATAAAACCACATACAGGTTAATGCTTTGTACAAAAGTCACATACTGTATTTTTTTTTTCTTCATACTATAACAAGCTCCTTTCAGAGAGTCAGAGGAATTTATGCTACTTTTTCACACCCTGAGTAGACAAGGTTGTCTACTCAGTGACCATATAATCAATAATAAAGAACAAATGAGGTCATTCAGATTAATTTAATTTGAAAGTTTTTCAAATCAATTTCAATAAAACTGCAGCAGTAACCGTGAAGAGTGTCCTCATGCTGCAGAATTATTATTATTATTATTATTTTAAAGCTTTGTGTGTAAATCGTGAAAACCAGGTAGCAAGCACTTTATCATTATTTACTTCATCATAACCTTTATTTATTCAGATTTTCTCAAAAGAATCAAGATCTCTTTTGTAGGAAAGGCCTGATAACAGCAGAACAAACATAAACATAACGTATAAAGAGCATCATTTTAAACATAACTATTCCATGTGAGAAGGAAATATAATTCCAGTGAAAGGGGTCAAGTGCAAGACATCTTTCAACTTCACTAATATGCTTTGACTCTACCTTTTGCCTCTGCATCATATTGAGCAGATCTCCAAAAGGTGACTCCTCTGGGTTGTCAAACGCCAGCAGGGCCAGCGTCCTCTCCATCTCAGTCAGACATTCTCGGCTCTCCTCCCCCTGCTCTGCTAACTGAGACTGGGCAAATTCAAGGGCAGCTTCGGTCTCCCTCAAACGAATCAGCTCAATAAGATGCTGCTGCTGCAATTAACAAAAAGCCACCGGGGCAATCAGGGGCGAATATAACAGAAGTAGCATTGCATGTAGTACAAACAGTATTTCAGAAAGTAAGAAGCTGAGATGTCAGCACTGTGTTTTATTTTACCTGTAAATGAAAGTAGAGGTATCGGTTTGTATCCAGCAGTTCAGGGTGCAGACTGTTGATTAGCGCAATAGCATCTTGGATCTGTCCCTTCAATATCATTTCTCTGATCTTAATTCTTTCATCAAGGGAATCCAAGTCCACGCTCGGCTCTATTCCAGACTCCATCCTAAACTTCTCTGCTGCCTCCTTGAAACCCTCTGTTGAACAGAAAACGTGGTGAAATCCTGCACAATCAACAATCACACCGGATCCTTACGGACATCTGAAAACAAACGTTAAGCAACGAAAAAAAAAAAAAAAAAAGGTACTCCACCTGTCACCAAGTAGTTCATGATGAGCCTGTTCATGTCCGCTCTTTGAATGTGGACATTGTTGAGTTTATCCATCCACTCTTCCCTTGTTATGTCCTCCGGCTTCTCTGCATAACTCATTATGTTGATAATCTGGAGGAGTACAGGAGAGTTTATTGTGAGTTAACAACATCCCATTTCAGTTACAATCGTGTACGGTTAAAGAGTTTGGGTAATTAGCCGTTAGCTCTTCAGTTAGACAGCAACTTTGCACCGGAAATTCTGAAAAACAATCGTCCGGGCCTTCGATGAAAAACACAACATTGCAGCCTGACTTTCGTCAGCTGGAATAAAAACAAAAGACAACTTCCGCCTTCAGATGCATTCAGTTCGGATACGATCATCCGGAACAAGTCCTATGCTATTTTATCGTCTTCTATCAATATGCAGTATATATCCGACGGCAATGTAATACCAATTTTATTCATAATACCTGAAGATTTTGTCGCTACTTTCCAGCAGTAGCTAGCAAGCTAACGGAACGTCTTCTTCTTCTTCTTCTTCTTCTTTCCTCTCATCCATTTCCGGTCCGATAAACTACCAGCTGCATACAAACTGCTGCCCCCTGGAGGAAGGTGATAGCGTAGCATGACGGACGTCGAACCTTCGAACAGTAAAACGTGTCTGCAGTTGCGGTCCACGTGTTTAAAACGTACATATGGGTCTATACTTATGTTTTTTTTTTTTTTTTTTATCAAACTTGAAACGTTTAAAAAAAAAAAAAAAAAGTGAAGCAATATTCTAATATTCATTGTTAAGCTGAAAAATGTAAAAGTTTTACTCTTTTTCTGTGTTTTCACTTCTTTGGAAAATCTGACAAATGTCATGAAACTATTAGTGGTGGTGCTCGGAACTTATGTAAAAGTGTGGTAGAAATCCAACAATACATTTAAAAAAATAAATAAAAATACTGTCCATTCAAACTAGTATTACAACGTCAGCACAGCACTGGGTGCATCAAAACCGACTTTTCCTTATTTATTTTTAATGTGATTAAAATATAGAGATCCCACAAAAATAAATATTCTACAGCCTACTTTTATAACTGAACTATTTTAATTACTATATGATAATATTTTTGTGTTTGCATTTATTATTAAACGTATTTCGTGTATTTATTTCTTCTTTCTTTCAACAGGAACATGACAAGCCCCTCCTCCTCCCGTTGCCACCCTGTTTAGTGTTTCTATGGCAACGACACTGTTAACTTCAGTTTCAGGGGTACCTTCAGCGGCGAAATTGAACAAGTTGACATTAACTATATACAAAAAAAACAATCAAACGCACGAAGATACTGAATGAACGAACAGGTAAAACCAATGTCAAGCCTTGTTATTCAGTGCAGTTAACGTTTTGAGATAATTACCGCAACATGACGTTCGCTTGTTTAGGGTATAAGCGGAAGTTTGAGAGTTGGCTAACTTACAACAGCTGTTAACTTGACCTCTCATTTGTTTTTGCCCCTGGTTCTTTTCAGCGGCTTGTTGGTAGAGATGGCTACCGCTCCCGGAGTTTCCAAAGCCCCACCAGTGAAGGGCATGTCAGAGTTGACCGTCCTGCCTCCAATTGAACGGACGCAGCAGCAGCAGCAGCAGCGGGATGATGTCGAGCAGGCCGTCGCAGCAAAGGAGAAGATAGTGGAGAAGATAACTGCTCAAAGGAAGCTGCTGACGCACAGACGGAGCAGCGTGCAACAAAAGCAACTCCGCATGATATTGTATGTTTTCCCCCCTCAGCTATGGCATTTCTTCAGCAACTCAATGATAGCTACAGCCACGCTTGAATGGTACCTGCCTCTAACTCAGGCAGTTGATCATCATTAAGTTTCCTGAAATGTGACAATATGTTGACCGAATTATAACAGGGTCTCGAGAGCGATGGCAGAGTACAAATACAGCAAAGAGAGTGGAGCTGGGTGCTGCCCATTACCAGAGCCACTGTTCCCATCTTGTGTAAGACGTCTCTCTATATTCACACATTGTAACTACTGTAATATTAAAATGTTGTACACTACGATGATGTTAATTTCAGTACTTTTTTTTTTTTTACAGATGATTAGTGAGCAGCGGAAAAAAAAGGTACGTTTACTTTCAAGTATCAAATTTGACACGTGACAACACTAAACCCTAATTCTATGTATGTCACAGCTCTCTTCTTTTACTTTGTGTCTTTCACAGATGAACTACACCTTCCTGAAGGAGTGTGTGGAGCGTCGCCCATTTGATCCGATCCAGCAACAGTGGTTGGACTCGATTGTAGCCCGAGTCCCACCTAAACTCAAAGAGAGGCCCCAGACAAAAAAACTTCTGCAGGAGCTTTGTATGGAAGTCAGCGATGATTTCCACAATGTCATTGTTATGCACACAGGTATGAAGAAATACTTGTCTTGAATGTACAGTGCTGTGCAAACGTTTTACACTTCAAATCAAAGTAAGGATCTTTCAAAAAAATAATGCCACAAATAGTTTTTACAAGGTATTTACCAATTAACTTACCAAAAGCGTAGTAAAAAGAACACGTCAAATCAATATTTGTTGTGACCACCCTTTATCTTCAAAACAACAGCAATTTGTCGAGATACACGTGTACATATCATTTGTTGCGGGACTCTTTTTTTCCTTTTTGTTTATACTGCAAATAGTTCTTTATGACTCTGTCTGTATGTTTTGGGTCTTTTTCTATGAACTTATCGTTGTGCAAGCATAAAATACAGTTTTGAGAACACATCTTTGAATGAAATCAAAAATCAAGTTTGTAAGTAAAAACATATGAACTTTCACAAAATATATTTGGAATGAAAATAAAACTTACTTGCAAGTTTTATTGGACTTTTAACGCTGATGGATGAAACAAGAGTATCCATTTGGGGTTTTGACTTGGTTCCACAGCATGGCTATCCACACACCTAGCCTCATATAACTCCTTTGATGTTGGAGTGCTTTTAAGTATAGCACAAATATAAACATTTTATTTTTTTACGGAAATGAGAGAAATGTGCTCTTAACATTTTCTTTGTTTGCATTGAAAATACACAAAAATAACTTCATAACTGTCATGCTGCAGAATGAATTGGGGACCAATCAGACATCATCCTGATGGTATTCTGTAATTGATAAGAATCTAAACATATTAAGTGTCTAACATTTTTGCTTAGTATGTCTGTGCTCGCATATTCCTCGGAGAGTAAAAGTGAACCATGTCTCATTATGCCATATTTATTACCTGTAGTGGACACGATATTACAGGAACCAGAGACTGAAGATCTGAGCTCAGAAAAACTGAGCGCTACCCAACCAAAGTGAGTTTCTAATGTGCACAAATCATTTAGGAACAGTTGTTTGTGTGTTGTCAATGTCCATTTGTAATTACCTTTTTTTTTTTTTAATTTTTATTAATTTGATCTTTTGCAGAATTCTCGATTTCCCCCGACCATGGCATGGTAGATTTGTCAGAAACCGCAGGATGATAGAGGCAAATTTGCACATTCTTCATCCTGCAATGCAAATTATGTTGGATATTGGCCACACAACATTTGCTCCACTTGTCCTTGCTGATCTTTCAGGATGCAGGTAAGGAAAAAAAAAACATAATGGCAGGGAGGCACATAGCTAAGCTGTCTCATATGAATTTGCTTCTTTTTGATTAAATTTGGACTTCTGTTGGTATAGCGCTTCAGGACCTGTGGACTGTAAGAGTCTACAGAACAAACTGGCTGTGGAGTGTAAGAGGACAGAAGATCACATCATGAATAACTGGTTTCCCAAAGTCATCAACCTTTTAACAAATGATGGAACAGTGAAACAAGTTAAAGAAGATAAACTGGATCCCTTCTTTAACTGTGCATCCACCCTCATGTCTAATCAGGTGAGATGATGCTCACTTCATTTTACACTTGAGAAGTGTTATAATAAACAATTCAAACTCATTTAAATGAAGTACATTTTACTCATTATTGAAATCAAAAACAGTACTTGCATATATTTAGTATGGGATATTAATCTATAGTGTACTTTTAGCTAGCTTTTTGTTAGAGATGGATGTCAATAGACCCCTAAAAGATACCTTGATAACTGAAACCTGTCTAGGTTTGTCTTTATAATATTGCTGCATACTAAAGAAATGGAATTAGTCAAAGAAGATTAGAAGCTATGACCTCATAAAGTGCATGTATAACCTGTATGAGGTCTGATCTCAAATGCTAGTTCTTTATGAAAATAGCATGTAAGCAACTAGCTTTTAGTCAATTATTTGGAATTTAATTCATTATGGATTTTTAATTTATCAAATGAATGTCTCATGTAGTGTTTCTTGTTTGTATGTTTCTTATATGTTTTAGACTCATAGATATTTTTCTTTTGTAAATTCTTAGTTGAAATCCCTGCTTCAGACGAGTGTGGAGAAATTTGTCAGTATGTTTGATCCGAGCAACGACCCCTGCTTGCCGATCTTTCGTATGGCTTTGACGTTTGATGATGAAAAGATGGAAATTTACCCCCCATTTCAAGATCTGGAAGCTACTGTTTTGGAGATTCTTAATACCATAACAAATACACTGCAGGTGAGGTTACCACCATTGTATTGCCCATTTTTAAAATGGGCTGAATTTAAACATGTATTTTGAATCATTATTGACACCCATGACATTATGACATTGGTCCACAGAAAGCACAGACTGTCCAGTCATGGTTTCTAGAAAACACATCAATATTTGTGGATGCCAAGGTGGATGATCAGATACTTGATTGGGCTCGGGTCGCTGTTATGAATGCTATGCGCAAAAATCTAGAGGAACCTGAGAAATATTTCCAGAACTATGGTAATGTTCAAAACTCCAGTCATTTCCTATCGCCACTACACTGATATTAACTCAGTTCATTGCTGACTTTTGAGGATTTTTTTTTGTAGTTGACAACTACGACTGGCTAGTCAGTGGAACTGCACAGGCTCAAATCGAGGAGTTTGTGGAAAAGGATCACTCTTTTCATGAGTACACCAAGGTAACAGATCATTAAGTTGAATTCAGACTGGATATCTTAAATAAAGTGACTATGCCTTGACTTTGTTCCTTGATGACTGCCAATGTGTTATCTCACTGCTTATTAAAGCAAGTGGAGAGGTTTCATGCCCTGTCAACGGAGATTATCAGCCTCCCTTCGAAAGCCCACTTCACGATGGTCCATCTGGACTGTGAAGAGCTGAAACAAGGGCTAGCCAGCAAAGCCAGAAGCTATTCTGAAATCCTCCTAAAGAAACTGGTCGCCAGACACCGCGAGCAAAATCTACAGTAAGTCTCTTCTTTTGACATTGTTAAAAAAAACAGGGCCGTATTTTTATGCTTAATATGCTCTCATTTTGACGTATGCTGAATCTTTTTTGTGTCTGTACAAAGGATCTGCTCTGAATTTGAAACCATCAGAAAGAAAGCCCTGATAGTTCCAGAGAACACAGAGGACATGGCTCAGCTGGATGAGTACATCAATCTCATTAAGACAAAGGGTATTGCAGAACTTCATGAAAAAATAAAGGTGAATAAACCGATGATTGTTTCTTCTTGTTGTGTCTTGCACAAAAGTATCATTTCAGTTATCATATGTCAATTCTAACATTATTCAATGCCATGTTGTGTTGTGACAGGAAGTCTGTTGCAGACTTTCTTACCTCCTGGATGTCCACATCATTGAGCCAGAAGATCTGGAGCTTAATTCCTCTGTTTGTCTCTGGCCAAATAACATCCTGGATGCATTTGAACTCAGTGATGAGGTAATGCTTTTGTATCTGTTATGAACTGTATCATGGTTGTTGTTGTTTTTTATGAATAATGTGATTCTGGACAGCTGTTTTATTTTCCAGGTGATGAAGGTGGCCAAAGAGAAAGGAGAAAAGGAGACGGTTGCTAAAAGAGAAAGAGTAATCGTAGAGCTGGAAAAGCTGGGACGCAGGATAGAGGAATTCCCACATTGCTCGGAGCTCGATATGATGCAGCAGGTACTGTGCCCGGCTAAGAAGGAGGTCTGTTTTTATATGCTAAGGAAATATTAAAATTTAATCGGTCAACTTCAGAGATGCTGGTTGGTGGAATTGTTACCTCTGGACTGAGGCAGACTAGCTGGAGCTCCTTTTTCTAGACTTTATGATATGCCAAACTAACTGGCTGGTTCCTGCTTCATATTGAACAGACAGCAACAAGATTGCTGTTTACTTTTTCTTTAACTCTGCAAGAAAGCTAATTTGCTCATTTTGCAAAATGTCAAACACTTCCTTTTAACACATTTTCTTCATTTTTTTTTCTTCATTATCAAATTAAAATATGGCTTTAAATAATTAGTGTAATTATAACAGGGTAAGTAGTGATCACAAAACACATTTTTGTGTGGTTTCCTGGTGATACTATTACAGTAAATGCAAATATTTTATTTTCTTGGTTCCATGTAATTCAACCGGACATAGTTATTACTCTACATACCATAGATATTTACTGTTATCTTTTTGGACAGTATGTTGCAGATGTCAGAACAGTTCAGAAACTTCTCCAGGAGGCTGAGGAGACTATTGACCTCATTAACAAAGATGAGGTCTTCTACAAATGGGAACCATCATGTTACCCAGAAGTTGAGATCATCAAAGAGGGTATTGAACCATACCATAAGCTCTTTGAATTTATCCTGAAGTGGCAGCGCACAGAGAACAGGTCAGATCTTAATTTGATTTAATTTAATTTGTTGTGTTTTAATAAAAAATAAAAATCCTTGATAAACTTTCATCACCTCTGTGAGTAGATGGATGGATGGTTCCTTCCAAGACCTAGATGGTGAGAGCATGGAGGGAAAAGTGGATGAGCTCTTTCGGGAGATCTTCAAGATGCTGAAGTTTTTCCAACAGAAACAGAATAAGGCTTCACAAGAACAAGAAAAGATGTCTGGGACCACAAAGCAACAACGTATTGAGGATGACACAAGAAAGCAGGACAGCCCCGCAATCATTTTGTGTTCCACTGTAATGGAGCAGATCAAGAAGTTCAAGGTATTTTAGGCAGCTGGTATTTCAAAGGGGCTCATGAATGAATTGTCGTGGGAAATGAAGTGTTGTTTGTCGATACATAACCATTATGTGTTTGTGTCAACAGGAACACCTCCCTGTGGTGTCCATCTTGTGTAACCCGGGTATCAGAGCCCGCCACTGGGACCAGATGTCAGAGATAGTGGGCTATGATCTCACTCCCAGCTCTGCCACAACACTACGGAAAGTTCTCAAACAAAACCTGGCTCCTTACCTGGAAGAGTTTGACACAATCAGTGCTGCTGCTAGTAAAGTGAGAGATCTTTAAATGTTGTGTTTGTTCAGGTTCTAATAGGTCTGTGTACTGAATGCTGTATGGCCACGCTTTCTTTCTCTGTAGGAGTTTTCCCTGGAGAAGGCTATGCAAACCATGGTGCATGTTTGGGATGGTATTTCCTTCCACCATCAACCTTACAGGGAGACTGGAGTGTCCATCTTGACTGCCCTGGATGATCTTCAGACAATGTTAGATGACCAGATTGTAAAGACTCAGACAATGAGGGGCTCACCATTCATCAAACCCTTTGAAAATAAAATCAAGGTTAGCTTCACATTTTAGAGAGAAACTTTTAGTTTTGCCAGTAGGTAGTATTTTTTTTTTTTTTTAAGTCTGCATATACCCAGTTCTGTGGAGTTTTAACTGTTTGCTCTGTGATCTAAGGTATGGGAGGAGCGTCTGCTCTGTATCCAGGAGACCATAGATGAGTGGCTGAAGGTGCAATCCCAGTGGCTTTACCTGGAGCCAATCTTTTCATCTCAGGACATCATGCAGCAGATTCCTGAGGAGGGACGACTTTTCCAAACTGTTGACAGAAACTGGAAAGAGGTCATGAGGCACTGTGTTAAGGACCCAAAGGTAAAAACACTGTTTCCAAAATGGACAATCTGAAAGATAAACTGTTTTAGTTACCTGATTATTTGTAATCACAGATTCTGCCTGCCACATCGCTACCTGGTTTGCTAGAGAAACTGAAAAATTCTAACCTCCTCCTTGATAGCATTATGAAAGGGTTAAATGCCTATCTGGAGAAGAAACGTCTCTTTTTTCCTCGGTAAGCAAAAATACTTTGCTGATTTTCTTTGTCCAATTCTTTATCAATATCACAGATTTTGATATGTGCTATGAATGCTGTTGCCAGGTTCTTCTTCTTGTCTAATGATGAAATGCTGGAGATTCTGTCTGAGACCAAGGACCCACTGCGAGTGCAGCCTCATCTGAAGAAGTGCTTTGAGGGTATCTCCAAACTGGACTTCTTACCCAACCTGGATATCCAAGTAAAGCAGTCACACATACTGTAATTGTTACATGACACTGTGGTTATTTAACTTGTATTAAACTGCAAACTGTTCTTGTCTAGGCCATGTATAGCAGTGAAGGGGAGCGTGTTCAACTAATCCAGAACATTTCCACGTCTGAAGCCAAAGGAGCTGTGGAGAAGTGGCTGGTTCTGGTGGAGGATTTGATGCTTCGCAGTGTCAGGGATGTAATAGCTCAGTCCAGGGTGGTAAGATCATTGTTCCCCGTGCCTCAAGTAATACACAGTAATGTGGTTTGTTAACTCCACTTAGGTCTTGTTTTTTATGGATCATATTATCCACTTGTACAATATGAGATTCCTCTTATATAGAATAATGTAAACGCAAGTCAGGTGATAGATTGTGTGTGGTTGTTTGGACAGGCCTACGCTGAGACTGCACGGGACCAGTGGGTCAAAGAGTGGCCTGGGCAGGTGGTGCTCTGCACCTCACAGATATTCTGGACTTTGGAGGTTCATGAGGCCATCAGAGGAGGCCCTGATGTGGGTTTTTGTACATTTTTCTCAGAAAATTTGACTTTTTGGTTCTTTTCAAATACTTGCAGCATAATTCATGGAAGTGATGTTTTGTCGTTTTCCACAGTGAAAATATTAAGTTGCTAAGATTGGTAGTTAAAATTTAAGTTTAATTTGCTAAAGAATTTAAATCCAGTCTAATACATTTTGATAGTGTAGAAATACAAAGCAGTGATTTTTCTCCCTCTTGGCCAACTGACCTGAATATTTCTTCTAATGAGCATGAAACTATACCAGTTTCATCTTGAGAAAAAACTAAAACAGGAACTGGGCTTTTGTTCTCTATAGGGTTTAAAGACCTACTATCAGCAACTGCAGAATCAGTTGAAAGAGATCGTAGAGCTGGTGAGAGGAAAACTGGCCAAGCAAACACGGATTACTTTGGGGGCGCTGGTCACGATTGATGTCCATGCCAGGGATGTAGTCCTGGAGCTCATTGAGAAAGGTACTAAGAGCACAAATTATTTTATTACTATAGCATAGCGTTGCACAGCACCCAAAAACAGTGGCCAGAGAAAAATAGTTTGTGATGGTCTTTAACAGGTGTATCACATGAAACTGACTTCCAGTGGCTAGCCCAGCTTCGTTACTACTGGAGCAATGACAATGTTCGCGTTCGCATAATCAACTGCGATGTGAAGTACGCCTATGAGTACCTGGGGAACTCACCACGTCTGGTCATCACACCTCTGACTGACAGATGCTACCGAACCCTGGTAAGAGATGTCACAAATAGTGTAATTAAACATGTTGAGGTCTAGTTGCACTTTTACAGGAATAATGCTAATTAATTACATGGTTTTAACATTACTTCTGACGCCCTGCTTCTGTTTAAGATCGGAGCCTTCTACCTGAATCTGGGTGGTGCACCTGAGGGTCCAGCTGGAACAGGGAAGACGGAAACCACCAAAGATCTAGCCAAAGCACTCGCTGTGCAGTGTGTGGTCTTTAACTGTTCTGATGGACTGGATTATCTTGCTATGGGAAAAGTAACATACACTAGAAATAAAGAAAATCATATTTTCAACTGCTGTATTCCTATGTGAAAAATATCCTTTGTTAATATGTATTTTGGTACAATCTTTCCCAGTTTTTTAAAGGTCTAGCTTCAAGTGGAGCATGGGCATGCTTTGATGAATTCAACCGTATTGAGCTGGAGGTGCTGTCTGTAGTGGCTCAGCAGGTTCTCTGCATCCAGAGGGCCGTCGAGCAGAAGCTGGAGTACTTTGACTTTGAAGGAACAATGCTCAAACTCAATCCCAACTGCTTTGTGTCCATAACAATGAATCCTGGCTACGCAGGACGCTCAGAGCTCCCAGACAACCTCAAGGTCTTTTAACCATAATAGGTTTCATCAGACATATCATTTGGACTTGTTTGTTATAAATGTATTGACAGTTTTCCGCATTATTTGCTATTAAGGAACTTTTTCATATCGCTACAGTTTGCTTTCTAATATCAACTTACTCACTGTGATGCACTGAAAACTCATTCACTGTAATGTAACAGAGGATGTCACTGTCCAACCTTGACAATTTTCTTCATTCTTCTCTGTGCAGGTGTTGTTCCGAACAGTGGCCATGATGGTGCCCAACTATGCACTGATAGCAGAGATCTCTCTGTATTCATATGGCTTCCTCAATGCCAAACCACTGTCAGTGAAGATTGTGATGACCTACCGGCTTTGTTCAGAACAGCTCTCCTCTCAGTTCCATTATGATTACGGCATGAGGGCTGTCAAAGCTGTGCTTGTGGCTGCAGGAAACCTCAAGCTCAAGTATCCTGATGAGAATGAGGACATTCTGGTATTTGTGCTGAAATGAATTGATTTGCAAAACACTAGTTTATACTCTATGTCCTAATTGTGAATTTCAGCTGTCAGTTGATTTGCAGTTTTTGACCCTTTTGCTTTTTCCCCATGTTGTAACATTCAGCTCCTGAGATCCATAAAGGATGTTAATGAGCCCAAGTTTCTCTCCCATGATATTCCACTGTTCAATGGAATCACCAGTGATTTGTTCCCAGGCATCACCCTTCCTGAGGCCGATTACCAGGTCAGATATATTGATGCTTTTACTTTCTTTTCCCTTGAACCTAAGAATACCCGAAGATTTATTTACATTGCCATGTATCTGATAATCAGTGTTTTTTTCTTATCGTTGTCAGCTGTTCCTACAGGCTGCTAAAAAGTGTTGTAAAAATCACAATCTACAGCCAACACAGGTCTTCCAACAAAAGATGATCCAGACGTATGAGATGATGATAGTCAGACATGGGTAAGTTATATTTTAGTTTCCCTGTTTTCATATTTAAATATAACAGGGAATATGTAAAACACACATTATCACATCAATATGATCTTTTTAAGGTTCATGCTGGTGGGAGAGCCCTTTGCAGGAAAGACCAAAGTGCTACATGTTCTTGCTGACACTCTGACTCTCATGAATAAGAAAGGATACAATGGGGAGGAGAAGGTCATCTTAAGGACATTGAACCCAAAGTCCATTACAATGGGACAGCTCTTTGGACAGTTCGACTTAGTTTCCCATGAGGTAGACCTCTGCCTTGGATCTCCTGTATTACAGATAAATACAAGATCTGTGTATTTACAGCGTTGATGTAGACCTGGTGGGTCATCCTCCCTCTTATTTTTGCCATTTTATTATCAGTGGACAGATGGGATTGTGGCCAACACATTCCGTGAGTTCGCGTCGGCTGACACGCCGGAACGTAAATGGGTGGTGTTTGATGGTCCAATCGATACACTATGGATTGAGAGCATGAACACTGTGCTGGATGACAATAAAAAGGTACGTAATACACTAAAAATGTTTTATATTTTTTTGTTTTTCACCTCCTTGAGTAAGATCTAGTTTTGCTTTATTCCCCCCTCCCACAGTTGTGCCTGATGAGCGGTGAGATCATTCAGATGTCCAATCAGATGAGTCTGATTTTTGAAGCAATGGATCTATCACAGGCCTCTGTGAGTTAGATGCTTGCAGTTAATTAAATTAGTTGGTTGAGTATTTTTTATTTATTGTTTGTTGTTTCTCTGTGCTGTTCTTTTCTCTATCCTCTGTACTCTTCTCCCCAACTGGTCGAGGCAGATGGCCGCCCACCTCTGAGTCTGCTTCTATTGAAACTTTCTTCCTCAAAAGAAAGTTTTTCTTTGCCACTGTCTCTTCCAAAGCTTACTCGTGTGGGAATTGTTGAAATTTTGGGTTTCTGTTTGTAATACTGTTAGGTCTTAAGCTTACCATGTAAACTGCCACACTGTACTGTGATTTGACGCTATATAAAAGAAATCGTAAAAAAATATTGTTTATTTGTTGAATGGTTGCCATTTTGCACAAATTAAACTTAAATAATTCACCAAAGTGCTTGATATGTTGTTGCTAATGTACCTGCTGTATCTTGATTAACAGGATAAAACTAGTTTTTGGTTGTTTGTTTATTTTTGGTTATTTTCTATCACTGCAGCCTGCCACAGTCAGCCGATGCGGGATGATCTACATGGAGCCATCTCAGTTGGGCTGGGAGCCCTTGATGATCTCCTGGTTAAACACTCTTCCTGACGCTCTGCAGAGTCCGGAGAATCGCTCTCTGCTACTGGAGCTCTTCAACTGGCTCCTGACGCCCACCCTCAAGATGCTGCGTAAACACTGCAGAGTAAGTGACCCCAGGCTCAGAGAAATCCAGACACAAACATCTATATGCACATTTTTCATGTTTTGTCATGCTTGATTATGGTTTTGTTTACAGGAAGTTGTTTCCACCAGCAACAGTAACACTGTGGTGTCCTTGTGTCGACTATTTGAGATGCTTCTCACTGAACCTGTGAAGTCTCCTCCTGGAGATAAAAATATTCGCACCTGGGTCATGGTAAAATGACTAAGTCTTTTATCGTTTTCAGTCAAATTTTAACCCTCTTTATTCAAAATAATATTGGTAATAAAATTAAATAAACAAAACTGGTTTGGATATGCACCTTACAAACATTCACCCTCAATGGAAATGTTTTTGTGTTTTACTATTTGAGTGAAACTACGCTTTCTTTCTGCTTGCAGGCAGCTTTTGCTTTCTCCCTGGTGTGGTCTGTGGGTGGCAGCTGTGACGCAGACAGCAGAGAGAAGTTTAGTGACTTCTTCAGGGTGACGGTTTCAGGGGAAACCGAAGGACATCCAATCCCAGAGTCTGTGGGAAAATGGCAGTGTCCGATGGATGAGAAAGGCCTGGTGTATGACTATTTCTATGAGGTATTGTAATGTAATGTATTGCGTAATTACATCACTCAGAAGAATTTATCTTGTGTGTAAATCATATTGTAATCTCTTCTAAAGTTTAAGGGAAAAGGCAAATGGTTGCACTGGAATAATGCCATCAAGGATGTTAATCTGGGGGACAAAAACACCAAAGTGCAAGAGATCATTGTTCCCACCATAGACACGGTCCGCTACACCTACTTGATGGACCTCTGCATCACCTATGGAGTGTTAGTATTCCCACAGGTCACAGTGGCATTGATCACCACATATGTCAAAAGTGCATTATTGTTCTACATGTGCTATATATACACTGTTCTTTACGTTTTAAGTATTTAACCTACACTTGTTTACATTTGATCAAACAAAATGCCTGTTTTGTCTCTCAGTCCTTCCCTGTTTGTTGGTCCTACTGGTACTGGGAAGTCCGTTTATGTGAAGGAGAAACTGATGAACAATCTGGACAAAGACTCCTATCTGCCTTTCTTCATCAACTTTTCAGCCCGCACGAGTGCAAACCAAACCCAGGTCAGCATTTAGTGAAAGATGGATGAAAGAATATCCCTATAGGAATTTTTAGATCACTAAGAAATTACATTAACATAATACTTTACTAATTGCTGATGTTATGTTATGTGAAATAATTATCTAAACAAACACAAAATGATCATTAGTGTAATTTTATATTATTTATTTGGTATTTTTGTAATCTTCCAGAATATCATCATGTCCAGGTTGGATAAGAGAAGGAAGGGGGTGTTTGGGCCCCCAATGGGAAAAAAGTGTATCATCTTTGTAGATGACATGAACATGCCTGCACTGGAACAGTTTGGAGCACAGCCTCCAGTGGAGCTTCTCCGACAGTACATGGACCATGGAAACTGGTATTAACCATCCCCTATTTGAGATAATTTCATATTCAAGCATAGCACTGTTCATTAAACAGTAAGATCTGTTATGCTCTGGCAGGTACGACTTGAAGGATACCTCCAAGATCACTCTTGTCGAGCTCCAGTTCATCTCAGCTATGGGGCCCCCTGGTGGTGGAAGGAATGCTGTGACATCTCGCTTCCTGCGACATTTCAACATTTTTAGCATTAATGCCTTCAGTGATGACACCATGGTTTGCATCTTCTCCAACATTGTGGCCTTCTATCTCAAAAACAGCGAATTCCCACCTGAAATGTTCACTATTGGCAACCAAATAGTGACAGCTACAATGGAAGTGAGTTCCCATGAGATACACAGTGATATCACAAGAACTTTTCAAATCAGCTGATTAAATATGTTTTGCACTTGTATAATTCTCTTCTAAATGCTAAATTGTCTTCTCTAATACTTTGAATCTTTGCTTATATATTTTCTTTTTCTAAAGGTGTATAAGAAAGCCATGGAGAACCTCCTTCCAACTCCAGCCAAGTCTCACTACACCTTCAACCTACGGGACTTCTCACGAGTTATCCAAGGGTGCCTGCTGCTGAAGAAGGAGTCTCTGGAGAACAAACGCACTATGATACGGCTGTTTGTCCATGAGGTCTTCCGTGTCTACTATGACCGTCTGGTGGATGACAACGATCGAGCATGGCTCTACAAGCTGATGAACAGTATCCTCAAAGATCACTTCAAAGAGTTCTTTGACCAGGTCTTTGATCACCTGAAACAAGGGAGTAAAGTAAGCTGAGATGTAATTATGCTTACCGTGTAGATTCAGCAAAGAAAAGCTGCTTTACTTCATGTTCTTTCAGTCTGAGATCTAAATAACATCTGAATAAATAAAAAAACATTTTATTAGTACAGTATATTAAACATCCGTAGGACATGATTAGGAAAATCTATATGAATTAATTTGTCCCATTGATATTTTTCCATTTTCAGCTGGTTGAGGAAGATATGCAAAATCTTCTGTTTGGTGACTACATGAACGTAGACCTGGAGGATGATGAGCGCTTGTACGCTGAGGTGCCCTCAATGGAAACCTTTTCTGAGGTGGTGAAGTCATGTCTTGACGAATATAACCAGATGCACAAGAATCAAATGAACCTCGTCATCTTCCGGTAAAAAGTTTTTAGTAGCGACATTGTAAATTTTGAGTTATTTTACCAAATTAAAAGATTATTTTTCACTTGATAGGAGTGAATGAACAACCAATTGACTTCAGATTTGTGCAGTAATTAAATGAAATGTAAACTTGACTTACTGAGAAAACACATCTGCATTATGTAGCTATGTCTTGGAGCACTTGTCCCGTGTGAGTCGTGTGTTAAAGCAGCCAGGAGGCAATGCCCTGCTTGTAGGAGTGGGAGGCAGTGGACGCCAATCCATCACCCATCTGGCCACGTCCATGGCTCACATGACCATGTTCCAGCCTGAGATCTCTAAGAGCTACGGCATGACTGAGTGGAGAGATGACCTCAAGGTTAGTTTTATAGTTTAGGAAAGACCTCTGAGTCTTTTTATACTACAAGTGTATATTGATCTCTGCTTAGATTCTGTTTTTTTTGTTGTTTTGTTTTTTACAATACTCCATCTCCCTGCTTTTCCTTAAATTGCAGATGCTGCTGAAAAATGCTGGGGTAAAAGGACAGAAGACTGTGTTCTTGATAACTGACACTCAGATCAAAGATGAGGCTTTTCTGGAAGACATAGACAGTGTGTTGAACACGGGAGAGGTGCCCAATCTGTTTGCCATAGACGAGAAACAAGAGATCATGGAGGTAGGTTATTATGAGTCTATACAGCAATGTGTATCTTGTGAAAAGACCCTATTTATTTATATTTAATATAATTCATACTTCATTTCTCATTCTACAGGCAGTACGTCCCGTTGCCCAGGCTGGTAAAAAGAATTTGGAGTTGAGCCCTTTGACTCTGTTTGCCTTCTTCGTGTCCCGCTGTAGAGAGAACCTGCACATTGTTGTTGCCTTCAGTCCTATTGGAGACGCCTTTAGAAATCGCCTGCGTCAATTTCCATCTCTTATCAACTGCTGTACCATTGACTGGTATCAGGTAATATATAAGCGTGAGTAGGTATTAATATATATAGTATATAGCAGAGGCTAAAACATTAAAAACAATGAAAAATACTGTATGTGTGTGTCTGTCCTTGAGCCAGAGATAACATGAAAAAAAAAGGTAGAACATAGAACACATAGGTTAATAGATGCAATTGTTAACAGCATCAGCTGTATGTCTTTGCATGTTCTTAGTATCATTTACATCTCTGTGCTTTGACAGCCATGGCCGGAGGAGGCTCTCGAGCGAGTAGCCAACTCCTTCCTGGAGTCACTGGAGATGAGTGAAAATGAGAGGCGGGAGGTCATACCCATCTGTAAAACATTCCATACCTCTGCCAATCAGTTGTCAAAGAGGTATGACATGGTTATTCAAAACTTCTATATTCAGAGGTGGAGTACATACTGTATTTAAGCTGTTACAATGTTGTTTTTATTGCAGATTCCTATTTGAGCTAGGCCGGTATAATTATGTGACACCCACATCCTACCTGGAGCTGATTGCAGCTTTCCGTCTACTACTCACTCAGAAAAGAGACGCTGTCATGAAGGCAAAACGGAGGTATACCAACGGTCTAGATAAACTAGCCTTTGCTGGATCTCAGGTATACGCAGTACCATTTTTACCTGAGTTGTTTTTATTTTCTCCATTTATTTGATTAAAAGTATTAGGGATACGTTTGCCGTAACATATTTTAACAATGTCTTTCTGTAGGTGGGTGAGATGAAGAAGGAACTTGTCGACCTACAACCCAAACTGGAACAGGCAAAGATAGACAACAACAAAATGATGCAGGTGAATACGTTTCACATCTTCATTCTGCCTCACCATCAACTCCACAGTGTATACTTTGCATCAGCATATACAAAAATAATTGTAGCAAATGTAAATATGCATTTGTGTATTAGTGTGTGTTTCACATATTCATTTTGTGATTTTCAGGTGATTGAAGTGGAGTCCGTGGCGGTGGAGGCCAAGAGTAAAGTTGTGCGTGTTGATGAGGAGGCAGCAACTCTGAAAGCCAACGAGGCCGAGGCTCTGAAGAAAGAGTGTGAGAGTGACTTGGCAGAAGCCATCCCTGCCCTGGAGGCGGCTCTCTCTGCCTTGAACACTTTGAAGGTGAGCACTGTTTAGCCACACTCCTGTTTGTTAAATAATTATTTTTCTGTTTAGATCATTACAGTTTAGACGGATAAAAAAATGTATCTGTCTCTGTTTCATTTCAGCCCAGTGATGTCACAATTGTGAAGTCGATGAAAAATCCCCCTTCAGGGGTGAAGCTGGTGATGTCAGCTGTGTGTGTGATGAAGGATATAAAACCAGATAAGATAGTTGACCCAGCTGGGACTGGAAAGAAGGTTAAAAAATAACAAAATATCTTACAAGGAAATCATGATATTCATTTTTAGCCTTGTCAAAGTTCATCATAACAAAAGGATTTTTACTGTGTTACGTTGTATAGTAATGTCACAATGAGTGACATTTCTTTTTATCTAGGTTTTTGACTACTGGGGTCCAAGCAAGAAGCTACTTGGTGATATGAATTTTTTACGAGATCTTAAAGAATATGACAAGGACAATATTCCTGTGAGTGTCAAGACAATTACATCATTATTTAAAAATAAACTTGCCCTGAATAACTCATCTATCTCTGGATTGCAGATCCCTGTGATGCAAAAAATTCGTAGTGAGTACATGACTAATCCTGACTTCGACCCCACAAAAGTGGCAAAGGCCTCCTCTGCAGCAGAGGGCCTCTGCAGATGGATCAAAGCAATGGAGGTGTATGACAGAGTGGCAAAGGTGACGCGTTTCTGGACTTTGGACTTATTTATGACGCCTGCAAGTTTTTTTTTTTTTTTTTTTTTTTTTTTTTATCTCAACCACTCTTTTTGGTTTTTAGGTTGTGGCTCCTAAGAAGGCCAATTTTGCCGAGGCACAGGAGTCTCTGGCTGCTACCAGGGCTTTGCTGGACCAGAAGAGAGCTGAGTTAAAGGAGGTCGAGGACCACTTGGCTTCCCTTCAGAAAACCTTTGACGAGAAGACAGAGGAGAAAGCCCAGCTGGAGTTCCAGGTGGACTTGTGCGCCAGAAAGCTGGAGAGGGCTGAAAAACTCATCGGTGGTCTGGGTGGAGAGAACATCAGGTCAAATATTATTTTTAGTAATATTTTCTGCAGTTGAACGAATAAATGGCAGCATACCACTTACTGAGTTTAAATCCATCCTTAGATGGTCTAAGGCAGCAGATGATCTACAGAACACGTATGACAACTTGACTGGTAATGTGCTTGTCTCTGCTGGTGTTATCGCCTACTTGGGGGCTTTCACCGCTGGCTTCAGACAAGACTGCTCCAAGTTATGGACCAAACTTTGCCAAGTAACAGTCCTCCTTTCTACCCTTTTACAGTCATTTTCTTTCAACTTAAACATGTGTAATGTCTGTCTAATGTACCGTCTGTCTACCTCCATATCTCTAGTCCAAGAACATCCCATCATCAGATGACTTCTCTCTCAGTAAAACCCTGGGAAATCCCATTAAGATCAGGGCTTGGAACATAGCCGGTCTTCCCAGTGACTCATTCTCTATCGACAATGGTGTCATTGTCAGTAATTCACGTAGATGGTGAGTCTGTATTTCTGAAGTGTTTTGGTCAAAATGTAACTCTTTTCTTGAAACGTTTATCAATAATGAAGAGTTTTATTGTTACATGTCAACAAAACTGACAGAAATGTTGCATCATTTAATCGTCAATGTTTGTGTTCTTGTAGGCCCTTGATGATTGACCCTCAGGGCCAAGCTAACAAGTGGGTGAAGAATTCAGAAAAAGATAACAACCTGAGTGTCATCAAGTTAACAGATGCGGACTACATGAGAACTTTGGAGAACTGTGTTCAATTTGGAACACCGTTGCTGCTGGAAAATGTGGGAGAAGAGCTGGACCCTTCTCTGGAACCACTGCTGCTCAAACAAACCTTCAAACAAGGTGCTGTGAATGTGAGATGGCTGCCAAATGGTCATCTGAGGTTTAAATTAAAAAACTGAAATTCCCAGTTGACATTTTTTTTGTTTCACCTAGGTGGTGTGAATTGCATCAGGCTTGGGGAGAGTGTGATTGAGTACTCCTCTGAATTCCGTTTTTACATCACCACAAAGCTCAGGAATCCGCACTACCTGCCAGAACTGGCCACCAAAGTGTCCCTGCTCAATTTCATGATCACCCCAGAGGGTTTGGAGGACCAGTTGCTGGGGATTATGGTTGCCAAAGAGAGGTAGCACTCATAAAACCACCACCGTGGTATACCTCTAAAATGCTCAGTACTACAGGTGTTCTTCCTCAGATCATTATTGGTTTCTGCTTTGTGTTTTCTACAGGCCAGAACTGGAAGAGGAGAGAAATGCACTAATCCTGCAGTCAGCTGCCAATAAGAGGCAGCTAAAGGAGATTGAAAACAATATCCTGGAGACACTGCAGTCCTCGGAGGGAAATATCCTGGAGGATGAGAGTGCCATTAAGATTCTGGACTCGGCAAAGATCATGTCCAATGAGATTACCAAGAAACAGCAGGTGGAAACTATAAATAAAAATCAGTCCTCGATTGTGAATGGAGTTCAATATTTGGTAATCTAAACTCGTACTGTTTACATATTTCAAGGTTGCTGAGAAAACAGAGATCAAGATAGCAGAGTCTAGAGAGGGTTACAGAGCTATTGCCAAACACTCATCCATCCTGTTCTTCAGTATTGCTGATCTGACCAACATCGACCCCATGTACCAGTACTCTCTCAGCTGGTTTGTCAACCTCTACATTAACTCCATACAAGACAGGTGAGTGGTGCACATCGAGGAGCACTCTGAGACAAATCTTTTGTGACTGTATGATTGTACTAGCAGTTTAGAAAACATTGTTCATCATATGTTTTATATTAAACAGGCTTGAATGTCATATAAAAATCCCACATTTGACAAAGAGAATTGTTGCATGAACTCACTCAGAATCACAGTGAGATTCCACATTTATCCAAACTATCCCATGTGTTTAACCTTAAAACACTTTCAGAAAACCCAAGTGTATGGTCAAGGGCAGAGTGGAAGTAAAAGTATTCATATACTTTTACAAGAGGAGGATGGGGAGGGTGTAACCTTTTTAACTTAAGAGCTTGAGCTGGGGTTCTTCAGTTTCTACAGGAAATATGCACTTTATAACAATGTTATAATAAAAGTAGTACTTGTAGATATCATGAATATGTTTGAATTTACCCTGAACATATTTGACTGAAGGCAGCAAAGTGGTGGATATTTGACTGAAGTGGAACTATTGCCTCAGTCACTAAATCTTGAAAGATTCAGCTATGGTATAAAACTCAGAGCGAAAGACAAACCCCACACTGTGACGTGAACTTTTAGCACAGGATTATTCAACATTTAGTTGGTCTGTCTTCAACTAAGGATTTTTGTATTTTGGCTTTTTTCATCAGTAACAAGTCCAAGATTCTGGAGCGGAGGCTTCAGTTCCTTATTGATCACTTCACCTATAACCTGTACTCCAACATCTGTCGCTCTCTATTTGAAAAGGACAAACTCCTCTTCTCCTTCCTTCTCTGCTGCAATCTACTCCTGTAAGTGGTAAAGCTACACAGGATTTCAGCTTTTATCCTACTCCTATATGAAAATATATGAGAATCTTTAGAGACATATTTTATTCATGCTATCTTCTATTGATATTTCTCTTTTAGAGCAAAAGAAAAGATTGAATATTCTGATTTCATGTTCTTGCTGACTGGGGGAGTTGGCCTGCAGAACACCATTGCTAACCCCGACCCCAGCTGGCTACAGGACAAGAGCTGGGATGAAATCTGCAGAGCCCATGAACTGCCTGGTTTACAAGGAATAAGGTAAAAAGCATTGATTGCGCAAACAAAAATTGTGACTATGATGCCAATCCTCCTGTTTGTCATTATGATTTGCTTTTGACTAATGGGTTCACTATTTATTCCACAGAAACGCTTTCATTGAGAGGCCAGAAGATTTCAGGCCTATTTATGACAGCAAAGAGCCATGCGACATCGATCTGCCTGCACCGTGGTGTGAACGATTCAATGACCTGCAGAAGACGATCATTGTTCGCTGCCTCAGGCCTGATAAGATAGTGCCAGCTGTGACTAAATATGTGACTGGCAATCTGGGGAAGAAATTTGTCCAACCTCCTCCCTTTGACCTGAGCAAGAGCTACCTGGACTCCAACTGCACCGTCCCGCTCGTGTTTGTGCTGTCTCCAGGAGCCGACCCCATGGCTAGTAAGTCCTACACTGCCAATGAATCATTGTCAGTGGTTATATAATGCTACCCCTGAAAATTATTAATAATAAAAATATCCTTTCACAGGCTTACTAAAGTTTGCCAGTGACAAGAAGATGGGGGGTGCCAGGTTCCAGTCTATCTCTCTGGGTCAGGGCCAGGGGCCCATCGCGGCTAAAATGATAACCACAGCCATGACAGATGGGACATGGGTGTGTTTGCAGAATTGTCACCTGGCTGTTTCCTGGATGTCGACCCTGGAGAAAATCTGTGAGGACTTTAGTCTCACAACATGCCATCAAGACTTCCGCCTCTGGCTCACAAGCTATCCTTCATCCAAGGTAAAGCACGTGCATTTTATTGAACACATGTACATAAATAAACCAACTTTAAGCAGTAAGCTAGAGCTTTGTTGTAATTACACAATAAAAGCACCTTTTTTTTTTTTTTTTAAATCAGTTCCCAGTGACCATCCTGCAGAACGGGGTGAAAATGACAAATGAGCCTCCGACGGGACTCCGACTCAACCTGCTTCAGTCTTACTTGTCAGATCCTGTTTCTGACCCAAACTTCTTCAATAACTCCCCTAATAAGGAGCTGGTGAGTTGGAATGAAACTCATCTTCATTGAAATGCCACAGAAATTCACATTTAATAATTTAACACGCAAAAGAAATTATTTGACTCTTTGATTTCTTTACTAGATTTGGGAGAAGCTCCTATATGGCCTGTGCTTCTTCCATGCCCTCGTTCAGGAAAGGAAGAAGTTTGGTCCACTGGGCTGGAATATTCCCTATGGCTTCAATGAGTCAGACCTCCGTATAAGCATCAGACAGCTCCAGGTATTTATATTAAGTCTCAGTTGCAGAGTTTTTACCATCACATAAATCTATAATCCCTTTGTTTTCGTTCCCTCTTCAGCTGTTTGTGAATGAATATGATGAGGTGCCCTTGGAGGCCATAACGTATCTGACTGGGGAGTGTAACTATGGTGGCCGTGTGACAGATGACTGGGACAGGCGGCTCCTTTTGACTATCTTGGCCGACTGCTACAACAAGGACATCATTGAGGCATTTCGCTACCCTTTCTCACAGAGTGGCAAATACTATGCTCCACCTAAATCTACCTACGACGACTACATTCTATTCATCAAGGTACAAACACTTCAAGAGGACAATTTGTTTGTTCTATATAATTACTTTAAACTCAGTTTCAGTATGTTTGTTGTGTTCTAGAAACTTCCATTCAGCCAGAATCCAGAGGTGTTTGGGATGGATGAAAATGTGGATATTTCTAAAGATTTGCAGCAGACAAAACTGCTGTTTGACTCGCTGCTACTCACCCAAGGTGGAGGAGCTAAAGGTGGCGCTAGCTCTGGGAGTGACAACACTCTGTATGACATAGCGAAAGACATCCTTACCAAGGTATGAGCTGATTAAATGACCTGTTCATTTAATACTTTTTAGCCACAATAATAACATGGTTTTGGGAACAGTGATGTCAGTCAGGTGGTTGACCACATTGAAACATCTCAAAAACTAATGGATGGTCTCTGGGGGAGAATGGCTTTTCCATTAATACCAGCAGGCTAAGTTTTCACTTATTCTGGCAAACGCAGTGTGTCTGCTTCTACGAAATAAACTGGCTCCAAATTTATACAGAAATTATTGACAATGCCCAGAATCCTACTGAGTTCGGTGGTTAGCTCAATTTTCCTCTAGTGCCGTGCGTCACATTAGGGGCTGTGGTCTTAGGCGAAGTGTCCCAACAACTATTAAATAGATTGCCATGACATTTGGTACCGACATTCATGTCCCCCTCAGGATGAATTGTAATAATTCAGGGGACCCCTTCACTTTTCATCTCGTGCTATCATCAAGTCAAAAATGGAATTTGTCCAGTACCTGAAAAAATACTCACAATAGTATCAGCGTCAGCTGTACTTTGTGTTAAACTAACATGGTGAACATAGTGAACATTATTTCTGCCGGAGATTGGCATTTTAACATTGTTATTGTGAGCAGGTTAGCATGCTGACATTAGCTTTTAGCTCAGAGCACAGTGGAGCTTCACAGACCCACTAGCACAGCGGTAGACTCTTACTACAGATAAAATGCTTTTTATGCTGTGCAAAAAGAGTTTTGTTTTTATTACTAACACATTTGCTTATTCCACCAGCTTCCAGATAATTTTGACAAAGAGGCAGCTCTCTTGAAGTTCCCCGTGCTCTACGAGGAGAGTATGAATACAGTTCTTGTCCAGGAGATGGAGCGCTACAACACGTATGAACAAACAGCTCCATGCAGAATTTTCAGCTCCTCACCAAACATTTTGTGTGACTTAACTGCTGTTTTTGCTTTCTCAGGTTGTGCAGTGTGATTCGTGTGAGTCTACGGAACCTGCTGAAGGCTATTAAGGGCTTGGTGGTGATGGATGCTGAGCTGGAGGCAGTTGCAGGCAGTCTGATTGTGGGCAAGGTCCCGGACAAATGGGCCAAGCGCTCCTACCCTAGCCTCAAACCTTTGGGAAGTTACATCACTGAATTTCTCTCAAGGCTCAAGTTTTTGCAGGTGAGACGAGTTAACGAAGGTTATTTAGATGAGAGCGAGAGTTTTGATTTGGACTGGCATGTGTGGGAGCTTCGTTGAGTTTTTCACTCCCCTTCACTCTTATTTTGTCTTCCCATAGGATTGGTATGACACCGAAAAGCCCATTGTGTTCTGGCTGTCTGGCTTCTTCTTCACCCAAGCCTTCCTCACAGGGGCGATGCAGAACTACGCCAGGAAGTACCATATCCCCATTGACCTGCTCGTCTTCGACTTCGAGGTCCGAAGACACACACTTTGTGTTCCCTCTGTTTCCACATCCGAAGATCTTCCGATAACCCCAATCGTGTACTGAAGTGTGGTTTTGTTTTCATGATGTTTTCTTACAGGTTCTTCCTATTGATGAGTCGGACGTGGCGCCTGACGATGGTGTTTACGTTGATCGATTGTTTCTGGATGGAGCTCGATGGGACAAAAGAAGGTAGATGTTCACAGCTTTTAGAATAATGGTTATATCTTTACAATAGTCAGTGGTCAAGAGGAAGTTGGAGCATTTACTCAATCACGGTGCTCAAGTACACATTTGAGGTACTTTACTTGAGTGTTTTCATTTAATGCTACTCTTTACTCCACTACAAGTAAATATTTATTATGATACTTTTTAACACACTACATTTGTAAATTCATAATGTTGGACCTTTACATGTATTGGAGAGGTTTTATATTTTTTATTGTGTGGTAGTGTTACTTCTTCCGCCAATTCTAAGATGCAGGGCAACATGAAAAGATTTTATTTGTCTCCCTACCATCAGTGGATTTCTGGCTGAGCAGCACCCCAAAGTCCTCTTTGACTTGATGCCCATCATCTGGATAAAACCCGGTAAGTCTTACCTCACTTTGTACACTGCCAGTGCTAATGTTTCAAATCTATGACAAATTAAATATGCCATTCATGTGTATCTACTACAATACTGTTTTATTTCTATTACAAATTTCCCCTCCTATCTTGTGACTCTGTTTCTCATTTTCTTTGTTTATTTGCTTCCTTCTCTCCCACACAGCTGAAAAAAAGAACATAGATGAGCGTCAAAAACTGTATGTCTGCCCTCTCTACAAGACCAGTGAGAGGAAGGGCACCCTCTCTACCACAGGCCACTCCACCAATTTTGTCATTTCCATGGTGTTGCCAACCAACACCCGCCCGCAACACTGGATCAAGCGCGGTGTGGCCATGCTCTGCCAGCTAGATGACTGAGATCCAAAAAGACACTTCTGAATTGAGCACTTTTCTGTAGCACATGTTGATGCTACTCTGATGCCTTTTTTTTTTTTTTTTAAACTCCCTGTCCCCAACGATGCAAAATTAAACTGAATTTCCACATTTGACCAATTATGGAATGTGTGTCTTAAACTATTGATAGAGCATCAATGTGGATAACTATGGAGACGTGCATGAAATGGTACACGATACTATTTTCAGTTCACGTCTTCGATCAGTATATAGTACAAAATACAAATCTACACTGTTCACGGATAGAGAATCCCTGTAAGGGTAAGCCAGAGGGCGAGACCTCCTAAAGCGAGTCCCTGTAAGGGTAAGCTACATGGCTCACGGAGGGTGAGACCTCCTAAAGTAAGACCTTCTAAGGGTAAGCTACACGAGTTCAGGTTTGTACTTACAGTCATCCTAATACCAAACCAAAGGTCAACAACAATATAAAACTCAAGCAAAAAAAAAGTCCAAAAGAGATTTTTTTTTTTTTTTCCCATTGTGCACTTGCACAACTTGCAGTTGCCTCACAGTGAGAAGTAACTATAGAGTATAGAGTATAAAGTATTTAGTATAGAATATAATATTTTTCTGGATGAGCTTGATTGTATAAACAACTTGCAGTCAGTGTAAATAATCTGACTGTTGGTGCTTATGGTAGGTAGGTAGGTAGGTATATACTTTATTAATCCCAGAGGGGAAATTTTTTCGCCACAGCAGCATACATACAGGAGCAATAATAGAAACAATAGAATAAAATAATAATAGAATAGATTAATATAATAGAAAAGCAATAAAATAAAAAATATTATGCACCTTTTCTCATTACTCACTAACCTGCATTTGTTGCTTGCTTCTTTCCTGTTGCCTCTTTGTGAGCTGACACTGTATACAGACTTGTGTATTAAAGTTCAACAACAATACAGACAAAAAAACATATCGTTTACATTAAAGCTGTGCTAAGTACAAAGACATTTTCTGTTCAAACATAACCCATGTAGAAAATTTTAAATTGCAACAACTCATGCATATGGATACAACACATTCTGTGGTATGGTTAAATATGTGTATGAGCTGACAGGTGGCAGTTGTAGCAATGCTTAGTGGGTCAAAGCTAGGTGCTGGTTGTGAAGAACCCATGATCTGTTATTTATAGTAGGGGAAATATAAATAGCTGCAGCATGTGTGGGTACAGAGGAGCTCATACTGGTGTAAAAACTACTGAGGGAGCACAGCCCTGAAGGTAAACAACATACAATGAAGAATTATTCATTTGAGAACTTGATTGATTGGTGTCAAGTTTGGAGGCCGTAGCTTTTGTAGTACAGATACTTGTTAATCGTAGCGAATTCATTTCCATGCTATGTTGTTGAACTTCAAATGTCTTGTTGTAGTCTCGGTTGTCTTCATGATATTTCCTCTGCTGCCTTAAGAGTAATGTTTAAGAAACGCTCACAGTAATAATTTTTGCTGTAAGAATTTCCATCCTTTTTTTTTTTTTTGACAATGCTGACAAAGAAATGCTGTCAATTATCTGCAGGAGATCTGTTTATAAAGTTATTTGACAAAACCTAGGACAGGATAGGACTGATTGGCATCATTAGATCCTGAATGCATTTTGGTGTCACTAAACTAAAAGCAGCAATCAGAAGGACTGCCACTGTTCCCTGCTTCTAGCTGCACTGTGCTCTGGCTGGCATTCAGGTCTGTGAGTTGGGTGCAAGTTCTCAGTTACCAGATTTGTTGGACTTGTTTACATTACGGCTGTGTCTCCTCAGAGCCAGAATACCTTCTGCGCTGATTCTTTTTTAACTAACAGATGAGCACACAAACAGGAGAGGACTTTTATCAATCGGAGGATGACCTGGATGAAGATGAGGCAACACAATATATAATTGAACAAAGTCTGATTCAATATAGAAAACTCAAAGGGTTGAATCCAAGGTAAATTTAAAATGCCTCTTTCTGTTCATTGTGCATCTCTTATTCATTGTGTGAATCCTCTATGTGTGCAATTAAATCCAATAGTGATCTGAAACCCAGTGAAGACCCAGATGAGATTTTCAAAGCAATCAAGGAGGGTAAGCTGATGAGTTTTAACTTCTCATTTAGACAATCGTGAATCTTTCCAGAAGTTCTGTTTTGATGTTCTGTCTTTATAATTAGGTGATGAGGGTGCACTGAACAGACTAGTAGTGCAACCGGAGACTCTGTCCAGAGTAGATGAACGAGGATGGATCCCCCTGCACGAGGCTGCAGTGCAGGAGAACAAAATTATACTCGAGCTCATCTTCTCAGGTCGGTGTGATTACAATGTTTATCAGTTCAAGCTCCTCTTTTTAAATTCCTGCATATTGATCGGTTCCTGGGTGTTTGGGTTCCAGTATCAGCCCCGGGTGCAGCCCACTGTCATACTCTAAAGGGTGAGACGCCACTCTTTCTAGCTGTGGTGCATGGGCTCAGGGAGAACGCTACATTTCTGTTACAGAATGGCTCCAGCCCAGATCTCCAGAACGATGAGCAGGATTCTCCATTAGTGGCAGGTATCTGTCACTAAATCCCTCTGAATGCAAAATACACCTCATTTTACAGACATCTAAACATACGTGATCTTTTCTCTCCTTATCTCCTAGCTATTCTAAATGACCAGTATGACTTGGCCACACTTTTGCTTCGCTACAATGCCAACATAGACCAAACAGGACCACTAAACAGGACTGCTCTGCATGAGTCCGCCTTTTTAGGTCTGGAGAACTTTGTCTATCTGCTCCTGGAGTCTGGTGCCAACCCAAACGCATGTGACATCAAAAAGAAAACTCCACTGGCTCTGGCTGCACAGAACGGACATCTGAATGTGGTGGAGCTTCTGTTACAGAAAGGTAAATAAGACATTTAACCCCCACATCAAGTTTACCAGAGTTTGGTTTGAGTAGTAAAACAAAAGGAAGTTGATGCAGAACATAATGTCTATATGCAAGATGTCTCATCATCAATGTCCAGGATTTTATATTATAAAATATAAACACCAGAGGGGAAAAAAAAGCAGCCCAAACCCACATACCTCTAATATCGTATACCCCTTGTAGAGAGAGAAAGTAAACACAATAAATCACCTATTGAATAATATATTCTTATAGCCGTTTTATTCATTTTATAGGAGCCGACGTGCTGTGTGAATCGGAGACAGGTACTATTTTGTTTGAGGCCGCAGCGTCAGGAAATCCTGACATAATCTCCTTGCTGCTGGACCACAGAGCAGATCCCAACCTTCCTCTTTACAGCGGGCACCTGCCAATTCACCGCGTGGCATACCACGGACACAGACTGTGAGTAATTTTTGCGTTAGCTGTCCCATTTCATGCCACACTCTTACATAAAGTCTCCTCTTTGATAGGGCGCTGGAACACCTCATCCCAGTGACTAAGCTGCACGCTGTAAAGGAAAGTGGGATGAGCCCTCTCCATTCTGCAGCTGCTGGGGGTCATGCCCATTGTGTGGAGATACTGCTCAAGGCTGGCTATGATCCAAACTTCATGCTGCACCCAAGACTGCGCCGCAGCTATGATGATGAGCGCAGGTCTGCTCTCTTTTTTGCCGTGTCCAACAATGATCTCCAGTGCTCCCGCTTGCTGCTAGAGGCTGGTGCAATGGTGAACCAGGATCCTGTTAACTGTCTACAGGTTGCTCTTAGACATGGCCACTATGAACTGATCAACATTCTGCTGAAATTTGGGGCAAATGTCAACTATTACTCCCGTGTCAACACCACTCACTTTCCCTCAGCGCTGCAGTACGCCTTGAAAGACGAGGTCATGCTAAGAATGATTCTGAACCATGGTTATGATGTCAAGCGTTGCTTTGATTGTCCCTATGGCGACAATTCCCATGACTACGCTCCTTGGACGACCTCAATCATCAAAGACATGGTGGTGAGGCCAAGCTTGTCAAAGAGATAAATAGTGTAGATAATGAAATACAGGGAGACCAATGGAGTAATGTTTTCTTCAAGGTTTCTCCTTAACTGCCACACGTCTCTCTTTGTCCTCCTCTAGTTCTGTGAGGTGATAACAGTGTCCTGGCTAAAGCACTTATCTGCCCAGGTGGTGCGCATCATGCTCGACTACACCGACCATGTCTCCTTCTGCCCCAAACTGAAGGACACCTTGCAGGAACAGAAACAGTGGCCTGAAATCTGTCACGTTCAAAGTAAGAGCCGCTGTGATCCATCTTCAAAAGTACATATTTTATGTCCACTCATTGACTCGACTGAACTGTTTTGGCCCGTCAGGAAATGCCCGGAACCTGAAGCACCTGTGTCGCTTGCGGATAAGGGAGCATCTCAGTCGCCTGCGCTTGAGAGCCCCGGCTTTCCTCAACTTCCTTCCTCTTCCGCCCAGGCTGAAAGATTACCTACGCTACAAGGAGTATGATGTTTACAGCAGGGGCAGCATGGTTAACCCCGAGTGAAAACACATTAACAGACATTTCACTGCCATATAGTGACAAATACAATTCGTTTTCTGCCTTGTTATTATGTGTTTTCAACGTTACATGTTTTATGTTACTTGTGCCTTGCAATATGATTTGCAAAAAAACAGTATATTTTGAGTTCCTTCTTCTAATAGCTATAGTGGGACAATAATACCTCCTTTAAAGATTTACTCTTAATCATGGTGACTCCTCTGGTTTCATGGGTCCTGAAGAAACTATTGAAAGAAGACAAATTAAATACTATTATTATTATTATCATTATTATACATGGAAGAATCTATTTGTCGTCACCTGGTGGTAGAATGGAGTATTACAACAGGGGAACTTCTATAGGTTGATTCCATCTTCAAGGTTTTCTATGTAGCGTTTGTCAGCAGTCATCTACTTTCCATCTCAGGCAAACATGTGGGACAAAAGGCCTTAAATAGATGTCATGATAAATAAAAGTGATGCTTAAGAGTATTTGTTTGCATCTAGTAATTATGTAAAGTCATAGTATAGCAGTACATCACATCCTTGGCTGCACCTTGTACCTTATTCTTACTGTCAGGGGTGGAATGTAACTAAGTAAATCTACTCAAGTACTGTACTTAAGTACAAATTCAAGGTACTAGTACTTTACCATTTCATGAACTTTATGCAAGACTTCTACTTTTAGGAGAGTATTTTTACAGTGTTGTATTAGTACTTTTACTTGAGTAAAATACCAGAATATTGTTTTTCCACCACTGCTTAGTGTGTGTACTTAAATATGAGAACTATGTCCACTCTTCCCTCGATACGTTCACTCACGCGTCCCGTTGCTGTATCAGTTGTTGCAGTGCACATATCGGCCGCGAGGTGGCGCGGATCTTCTCGTGTGTAAACAGTGACGGCAGCGTTTTGCAGTGGTGGAGAAGAACGTGTACGTCATTTTCACAATGGCGGAGGCTGGGTGAGGAGGAGAGTGTGTGAGTAAAGCGGCGCCGTAATCGTCAGAGCTACCTTGCCCTCAATACGTGCCCGGTGCCCGAAAATGGCCCTGAACCCCAACACGGTGGGGAAAAGGGACTCAGAATGTACCGAGAAGGGCGATCTCCACCCGGAGGGTGGCGAACCCCTAAAGAATTCAGCCGCCACCTCGGCCACAGCCAACCAAAATGGCGATCAGCCTGGATGTGGAGACAGTGCAATGCCTGAACAAGAAGCCCCTGAGCGGCGGAGGAGCTTGCCGGCGGACGCCCGGAGCTCTGGCAGTTCTCCTCTGCCCGAGAAGAGATCGAGCGAAGAGCTGCGACGGAGAAATTTCCAGATCCCGAGGACGGAGCGGAAAGGTGGTGCCATATCGCTGCTGTTTTGAACAGAGCCTGTCCTGTCGTTTATAATTCTGCCGCTGCATGTTGCTAGCCTACGAGCTAGCCGGTCGTTTTTTTTTGTTTTTGTTTTTATTATTAGTCTAAGGACTTTTAACAACGTGTTCGCCGACATTTAGGGTTTAAAAACTCGAGTGTGGTCCCACTGGAGGGGGAGAAGGAGGGGGGAGAGGGGGTGAGGGGGAGCCTGGCCGGGGGCAGCGTAAGTTAGCAGACATAACGTTTAGCTGTGCTCGTTGGGGCTCAGGTATCCCAAGTTACCAACGGTCAGCAGCTGTGCCGTGAAGGCGCCTGAAAGCGGAGGACCGTCACGTCTGAAAAGCACACCTCGTTTGGTCCCCCACCTCCCCGGTCACCTTTTCTTTCATGTGTCCGTAGTGTGACGGGAACAACGCAGCGGGGAGTTGCGAGTGCGTTGCGGCCATCACCTGACAAACATGTGGGTGTCTCTTTGACCTCAGCGAAGGGCATGGGTTTTATCCGCTGATGACACTTTTAATGAAAGCTAAGAGGGGCTGCCCACCCACCCCCCTCCCACCCCCCTCCAGCTCGATGCATCTGAGAGCATCCCTCACACTTTCACCTCAGTGCCCCTCAGAGCATTACTCCGTGCAGCCTCCCACGCTGGCTCCATCCTCCAGAAAGGTGGAAGTACCCTGCGTTATTTGTATTTATGCAGAGTTGAGATGAAGTGTTTGGATGTATAATTTTGAGCCTCCTATAAGCAGCCGTGCCCACGACCCTTCTCCCGTCAGGTTGCATATGTGACGTGTAAAACATCTTATTTACCGAACACAACAGCTGTGAGGCTGTGCGTGAACGCCATCGTCTCCGCTCCCTTCACCACAAGAGAGATGTTTGTTACCTGTACAGCACATTGTTGGTACAAGGGATTCATACTTACTGCTGCTGATCTCTCCCCCCGCCCCCCTCCGATTCCTGAGGACTACTTGCTTTCAGTAACTTGTTGTAGCTGTAGGAAATGAGAAATAAGTTTAGCATGGGCCGTCGGTTCATTGAAAGCGCTCTGAGCTTTAGTAAACATGCGTAAAGACACAAAAGCGTCTTACCTCCAAGCATTCGTACAGGTCTCCATGCTGCACAAACTGCCGTATATGCTAATCCGCTGTTTCCTCTTTGTGTGTGCAGGTTTGTACCAGTTTATGCCTCCTGACAGCCGGGAGTTTGAGGACCTCATGAAGATCATCTCCTCGTTTTACCTGGACTCCTCATCGCGAGGAAGCTTCTCCTACTGCAAGGCCCGGCTAATTCATAATGAGCTGCTGGAGAAGGAGGTTGGTCACCGTCCTCTTTGTTAAACGCAACAAAATCATGGCCTTTAAATAATCTGCAGTCTTCACCGCTAAAATGTTAAAACTACTCAGCAGTGCTGTAACTCCAAAAAAAAAATAATAATAATTGAATGCTGAGGGCACTTTGTTATAAAACGTTTTCAACATGCGATCTACCAAGTTGCACACTGTGAGTGTGTGAGATTCAGACTGCCATATCTCATTTACTGTCTGCTGCCTTGGTGCGTCAGTTCATCGAGAAGCGCAGGGAGATGAAGCAGGAGGGGCGTACCGAACAAGAGCTCACAGAGTCGTACTGCTTCCTTTATCCAGACAAATCCAAGGTTAGCCTGCTTCCAAAGCCTCATTCACACGCACCTAAGAGATGACTGACAAGTTGAAAAGCATGGTGTGTCTTTGACACGAGCTTTGTATTTTCTACGTCCAGCTCCAGTGGATCTGCGAGAAGGGTCTGTCGGTTGGACACTGTAAGATCACTACACTCGGAAATCCATCAGTGGGTAAGCTGCTCTCTTGTATGCTGCTGTTAAAGGGAAGCCGTATTAAAGATGTATTGACAGTTTCGATTTGCTGCTGTCAAGAAAGTTTTGCGAGGTTTGCCATCAGAGGGTGTTTGATTACTGCTGAGGCCAACAAAAACAGTAGCTGGGAACGCAGCAATGTATATCTTGACTTGTTGAACATCCACTAAAAGAACAGACACTTTGTTTTGGATGATTCTCTTTCATATCACCAAGTTTTGACAAGTAATTGACATCATTTTTGCTGATTTAATGTTCAATATGTTCTCCTCTAATTCAGGTCTTCTGTTATTGTAGGTGTTTATCTCTCCAAATATTCAGATTTGTTACAAATCAATCCTTTTGAAGTGGGCTCGATCGGGGACATGATCGTATTTAAAGTTATGAGGGTATGGCTGTCATTCTTTTATTTTTCTTTTTTTCCTGTTGTGGCATTGATGCTTTCCGATTCTTGTGGGACTTGAAGCCAATCGATGTGTTTTTGTCTTCCAGGGGCGAATAAAGCACATCCACGAGAACACACCTAAGAACGCAATGGAACCTACACCCAAGTTCGACTGTCACTTGTCCAAAAGTGCCAATAGGGTTACATCTTTGCTGTCTTACCGAGCGTTTGAACTCACGCAGGTACACACCGGCTGCTTTTTCGTGACACGTTTTATTAATTGTGTGCATTTTTACTCGAGCATTTCTGTGCTTCTCCCTCGGTGTCTTGCAGCAATATTTTTTCGAGTTCGCTTTCGACGAGATCAAAGCACGGCCGAGGCACGTGTGTCCCTACGCTGTGGTTTCCTTTCAGTACAAAGGCAAGGAGGCTGCATCAACCCCCATGACTGCACACAGGTACGTAATCCTGCAGGAAAAGGTGGAAGTCAGCAAGTATTTCTGTGCAGTACAGGAGGTTCTGTAAGTCATGTGTAACATCTGTGTTTGTAAACAGGCTGTTTGTGTCTCCCTTTAACAGGTTTAATACAATTTCCTCTGAAGGCAGCAGAGGTAAGCATTTTTACATTTTACATTTTTTTTTAATTCAAATATAAACTTGTGTGTCTTGAACTGGTGCCGTGTCATTTCACATGATGTCACATGTTAAATCAGTGTTATGGCTGTCACGATCAGGAAATTTGAGTTGACTGAATCGTGATACAAATAATTTAATGGTGTTTTTCTGTTCATTTTATCCCACTGTTATAATATACGCTGGATCGTAGTTTAATAATACACATGCAGCTTATGAAGAAGAAGAACAACTTATTGGCAGCGTTTGGCTTCGTAATGACATCCATGATGTTATTGTCGATAGACGCTCATTGAAATGTCATCTGTTCAATATTAGAAGTAAAGCGCCTCGAGATAAACAGCTGGTGACACTAATTCTTCACTCGTGTGCTTTTAAACCACAGCAGAAGAAATGGGCGAGAAGAGATGACGTCGCTAACAGAGCGCCAGTCACACCTCAAACCGTAGAAAATAATGTGGACATAGTGGTGGAAATATGACTTTTCTGTTAGTTTCATCCAGTGTTTTTTTTTTTTTTTTTTTTTTTTTTTATAGACATGGATGGAAGCGATTCTAAAGATTCTGCAAAATGATGGCGACTACGCTCTAATAATTGCGATCATGCGATTATGTAATAGTCGTGACGGGCTTTCATGCTAATGTTTACTGCTGGTCAGTCAGAGAAGAGTGCATTTAAAGTGCTACACTCCCACAATTATCCAAATTATATTCAACGAGCAATTTAAAATAAAGAAAAAAAGAAAACGCTGTTTGAGCCTTTTCAAATGACAATTGAATCACCAGTTGTGAAAGGTGTGGAGCCCTGCTTCCTTTGTGTATCATGTCTAACCTTTGCCCGGTGATGTTGATGCCGTTGCAGGGAAGAGCTGCTACACTGTGTGGAGTGGGCCACTAGTGAACAAGGGCCAGGAGTTATTCCCAATCTGTTTACGATCCTCCTCGCGCCCCTACCTGCCTTTCAAACTGTGAGTACTACACCTTTAGTCTCTCACACAGTCTTGTGTATTTCGTAAAATGTATCCACAGTACTGCCAGAATTTCCCTCTGTCAATCTTTAGAAAAGAGCCTTCCTGCGCCGCACTTGTTCACATATCTTGTGGTCAGAATTGACTTGTGCAACATATCGTTAATTACCTGGCATGTGTTATGTTTTGCTCTTTGGTTAAACCTCCATGTCGCCTGCAGGCCTGAGAAGTTGGAGGTGAACCGGGGCATGCAGCTGGAGCAGGTGAAGCGAAAGATTCCCCCTGTGCTCTTTTCCTGGGACACCTATAGCATATCACGGGAAGGTCAGTTCAGACCACACATTTGTGTACGTCTAAATAAAATGATGTGAAAAATGCCCCAGCTTGTGGGTAGTTGAGCATTAACTTGAAATTCACTTTTTAAAGCTGTTTTGAAAGCACGCACTGCATCATGAAGCACAATTTCAGCCGCCTTTGTAAATCCAGAGGTTAAAGAAGCTTTATTCAAATGCCACTTTTCGTGTACAGAATATAAATGATTGCACAGATGAGTTATGTATTTCAACCTGCCTATTTGTGTCCGCAGTGACGAAGTATGGGATGTCCAGCAGCCTGTTTCAGGTGGTGGATGGGAAAGGCAAACCAACCAGCGGCAGCCTGGCAGGGCTGATCAGCAAGCTGGAGAGGGACCGCATGGTGAGTCACGTACCTGCTAATTATCAGGTTTCTCATGGAAGATACTTCCAAAAAGATGCAGAATAAATTCAACAAAATGGAACAAAATATCCTCAGGATGTCAAGTATTCGCACGCAAACACGTTCTTTTGGATCCTTCTTAGTTTGTTTAAGAAAGCACATGAAGGTCAAGAATAAAAGTAGCTTTACTAGACCATAATACGGACCATAGTACAAATTTACATATGGAGTATGTGAAAACCTGTGCAGCAACAGACTGGTATTATGATAGCTCACATATGTGATAAAAAGACATCCCGGTGTTTCTGACTGCAGTGTCTCCTCTCCTCATTCAGGTGCTGGTGAAGTCCTTGTTTGACAGGGGTTTTCTCTTCCTGTTGTCCTCAGCTCAGATGGTTGATTCCAAAGGTGCCAGAAAGCTTCTTTTTTTTTTCTTTTACTTTCCTCTTATATTTCTCTGTTGTGTCAGTTGAACCACCTACTTGTTGTCTCCGGTTAGGGGTTCAGTTTTAAAACGGTTGCTGTTTGCGTTCTAGAGCGGCGGGGGCGTGTTGAGAAGAACCTGCAAGCATTATTCATCTTTCAGGAGTCAAGGATGGTTGTCAAGTATTGTAAGTATTATTCAGCGTGCATCCTCTTTCTGACTGGCCCAGCATTTGCATGAAACATGAAACTAAAAGGTTTTACGAGAGAACAGTTTTAGTTGTACTAAATAGAGATTGGAGTTGGTTATAACTGGTTTTGGCTTTTGTTGAGCTGCTGTCACTAAAGACGCAACTACTGCAGATGTGCGTCTTTTCCAGGACACTGACATGTGCTCTTCATCTTAGCATCCAAGCTGTTCGAGCCAGAGCCGCTGACGGCGGAGTCCCAGCCAGCTGCCCTGTCCTCCATGGAGCCTTTCATCCCTGCACTGCACTATTCCCTGTTCAAGCTGCGCCCCAACCCAGGCAAGGACCTGAGCTCTGGGGTGGAGCGCCAGGCCACCGAGTACCTGACGCGTATGGATTCAGCCACGGTGCGGCCATTCATTCTGCCTGACTACAAATATAACGTGGAGGAGAGGACGAAAACTCTCCCGTTGCCCCGACCCAAATTTAACATGGATGGCGTGCTGCGTTCTTATGTCCACAACCCTGCAAACTATATTTTACCTCTGAACAAGGCCAAGGACATCATAGAACGAATACGGAACCCCGTACCTATACCCACACCGACACCTGCGCCGGCCCCGGTGGAATACAGCCCTGTTTCTGATTGGGGCGGCTCGGATAGAGGCTCCGACAGAGCAGAGAGACCGTCGGAAAGGTTACCCCAGGACAGGCCAGCCCAGGAAAAACAACCCCCCGACAGCAGCAGACGGAGGCCGGGGTTGGCCCATTCAAACGGGGCTCAGGTTCAAAACAAGCCACACGAGTCCCAGCCTCAGCCCCAGAGGTTGCGGCTGTCCCAGAATGAGTACGATAAAGACAAGATGAAGCAGCTGCTTAAGCTCATCCAGCTGCACAAGAAAGCACTCGTGAAGGATCCTGGGAAGGACGGGACGGGCGGAGCCTGGGACGCCAACAGTCTGAAAAGGAAGTTCGAAGGGGACGAGCGAGGAGGCACGAACAAACACCAACGCACAGATCAGCTGAGCAACGGGGAGACCAGCCGAGGTGAGGCAGGCTGCAAACATTTATGAAGCTTGATTTCAATTGTGTAAATTTAAGCTTTATTTATTTATTTTTTTGTGATTTTTCCTCCTGCTGCTTTTAAAATCAATTCTTCTGAAGGAATATTTTATTTGTTTCACAACACAGTCTGATAAGTTCTCTAATGGAATAACTCAAATACATTTTTTATAGAGCTTCATTGTAAGATGCATGCCCAGCTAACCCAGTTAGCGGTTCATATTCCTGCGTGTCAATGCAACAGCTGCCACCACAGTTGTTGAGAGTTAAACACAATTGAAACTGAAAAAAAACGGACCCGTTTTAATTGGTCAAAGTTTGCAAATTTACAATAATATATATTCTGATCACACATATCTTATCATATCAATAAACATGAAGGTTTATCTGTTAAATAGTTATAGACCAGACAATACTGGATTCTTGAGACTGATACTGATATTGAGATTTAAAACGCTAGCCTATTGTTATTCTTATAAGAATTACACACCGTAGATGCAGGTTTCATTTTTTCTTTTAAACGGGGACCGCGACGTTTCCTCTAGCTGTAAGCGCTCAGGATATTCTCGCGCACGAATCAACGGAATTTGAAAGACGCCTCCAATTAGTTGTGTGTGTGTGTGTCCCGCTAGGAGCCCAGGCAGACGAGATTGGAGAGGAGGGAGGACAGAGCGACAATCTGACGGCAGTCATGGAAAGCATGGGCATCTACGACACGGACCTGAGGGCCCGTGACAACACCAACGCCACAGCTGTCAACGAGACCCAACGCCTTCTCAAGATCCTCCTGGCCACGCTCAATAAAGCCGTGGCTCAGGGTTCCATGTCGGTGCAGACAAACCACGGTGAACCGTCGACGGGGTCAGCGAGGGCCGAATCTGTTGTTCTTGAGCCAGAAGCGGGGAAACAAAATGAGCCAGCATTACAAACAAACTACACGGAGGTGAGATGTGAACAGCTGATTCTGGGCTTGTTATTTTTGAATATTTGACAATGATCAACAATGATCATAGTCCTATAAATATCGACCGGTGTTTTCTCTGTTCAGGAGGACATGGACTGTAGCCCCGGCAGTCCATTCAGTGCAGGCTCCCCACCACCAGAGACGGCACATACCTCAGACAAGCCGACATGGGAAGTCCAAACCAATGAAGGTACCTCAAAGCGATTAGTTCACAGAGGCTTCTCCCTTGCGGGCATGTTTAGATGTTGTTAACAAGGCATCACTGTGACACGTTTCCTGTCTGCTTTCCTTCCAGACAAAGCACAGCCTCTTCTTGAGCCGAAGCCCGAGTCGGTGCCAGAGGCTGTGACAGCGGCAGACAGCGACCCAGAGCCGAAGACGCCTGCAGCTGCAGTGGACTTTAAAAAGACGGCTGCACCCACGTTACCGGTCGTAGAGAAGGTGCCTTGCAGGCCTTCCATTAGCTTGGACACCATACTAAACCAGGAAATTCACAGCCTCACCTCTGACATTAAAAATATCATGCACACTCACCACATCTGCTACACCTCGCGGCTACCCCCGCGGTTGCCCACACGCCACTGCTGGCGGCCAAACAGCTGCTTCTCAGACTTTGTTGTTCCCTACGTCACCCCCGTCCCCATTCAGGGGCATGTCAAAGCACTGTGTGAGAAGATGGACAAGTTGATCCCGGCTCCACCTGCTCCCGCCAAGGTCTCTTCTCCACCTCCCCCAGTGACAACATCTAATCTTACAACACCACCTCCTGCCCCCGTCCAGACTTCCAGAACTAAAGCGGAGCCCTCCCTGTCAAAGAGCACCACCTCCTCTCAGAGCAGTAAAACGTGCACCGTAAAAGAGACGACATCTGCCAAGGTTAAAACAGAACCCCCGTCAACAGAGTTGAGTGGACACGTCCATTCTCCCTCTCAAGTCTCATCAGAGTCTCCAGAGCACAACTCCCAAAACCCAGGCTCTGCTCCCGGCAGCGGGTCCGGCCTTCTGGCCGGCAGCCTGATCGGCCAGTTGAAGCCGGAAGTTTTCAGCAGCTTGGTGGAGATATTTAAGGACGTCACCAAAAATACAGTTAAATTCTACATCTACTCTGGGCATGAGGGGGAGGAGAGCACTGTCTGCAAGGAGATCAAGGTACAATACAAGGTTCCAGTGTGACCCTTAATTAGATTGTTGATTAATCAGTGGATTCTACTAACAATGCACATTTAATTGCAGTTAAACTTAAGTATTTAAATGTCCCCGGGTGATGTCATCAAATTGCGTGTTTTATTCAATTAAAAGTCAGAGACGCAACCTAGAGATGTTAAAGAAAGTTCTGTCGTCTGAGAAACTGGAACTTATGTTATGCTTAATGTTATTTAGAGCTGCGACACTTTGTTGATACTTTGTTAATTGTTTATAGCTTGCAAGGATTTGCTCTGTTTCACTGTCATATATAACAATCAATCAAATATGTTCAGACAAAAACCTGCAAATTGAAGGCATCGTTGTGAGCTCAAAGTACGATGTGAATGGCACTTTTCTTTCCTTTTCATATATTTTCATTTCATACATGAAACAATTAATCAGGAAAATACACGTCAGAGTAATGGGAGTAGTTGCGGTCCTAGTGTTGTTTCTTTACTGCCTGTTTACATCCATTTCCTCTCGTGTTCTCTATAAACGTGTTCCTTATGCTTATGCTCATCGCCTTCGTGTTATTGGAGCTGAGGAGCCTCCAGTTTTCTGCATTAGTAAAATTGTTCAGGCATTCAGGGCAACAGGGGAGGGGGGCGGGGGGGAATGTGCAAGGCTGCACTCGCTCCCGTTTGTCACAACGCGTTCATGTTTCAGCGCTCAGCTCTTTCTGTGTCTGTCAGTCAGTCAGTACTCGTACGTGTAAGAGAGGAGGACACATTCATCTGTCTGTCTCTAACAATTACGTCTCTCCTGCCTGTCACAAAGGAGTACTTGAAAAGTCTTGGCAACAGCGAGTGCAGCCCGCAGATGTTCCTAGAAAACAGTGGCAGTTTGGATAAGCTCCTCATCATCATTCAGAACGAAGACATCGCCGCTCACGTGCACAAGGTACGATCACCTCCTCTCATCGGCAGCTGAGCCCGGTAGTGATCGGACCGAAACGGTGGCTCTTTTCAACATCTGCTGCAGATTAGTACTGTGCAAAAGGTATAGCCATTAAAGACAAAGTGAGGGTGCTCTTTAAAAAAAATAAAAAAATGCCATCAATAATTTGTATTTAATTAAACTCGCATTGAGTGCACTAAAGGGGGAAAAAGTACTTAATAACAAAACAAAACAAAACAAAAAAAAATCCATATTTGGTGTGAGCGTCCTTTGCCTTTAAAACAGCACAATTTCTCTGTACACTTGCCCACAAGTTTTTGGAGAACATTTTCTTAGGATTCTGACTCTCAGTTGTTTCTGCTGTTTAAAATAATGTCCTCGGGCCACACCGCTGTTGTGTTGCAGAACTTCTTCGTTATGACACTGGCTGTAGGTTTTTTTGGTCATTTTAATTCTGCACACTGAATTTGGGATCAATCAGATGCTTCGCCGGTGGTAATACATAATGGATAAATGATCATTTAAAGTGTCTAAAATCTCTGCACAGTACTACATGCGTCATGAAAACATGACTTTAATTTTCTGATGTCAGCTTTAATTTAGCAGCCATCCAGGTAGACCAGTGGACCTTCTTATTTTACTGTAGACCTGCATGGCACTGATTCGCTCTGCCCCTCCTTGCTCCTCCCCTTCAAACTCTTTCTCTCGAGAACATTGACAACGGACCTGACACAACAGGAAATTGCCCATTTCAGATTGCGCTCCCACCTTCTGCAAATAGGCGAGGTGTGGCGCCTCGCTAGAGCGTGCAGGAGTGCACGATAGAAACATCCCCAACACGCCCACTCACTGCGAGTGAAACACCGGGAACTCTCTGGAAAATGAAGCTGCTCTATTCACACATGGGCTCGACCGGACTTTACATAACTTTGTATGAGGGAGCCGGCAGCAGGGTAAAGCTTGTTTAATATCCTGTCCAACTGTCAACTCCTCCGGGTGATGTCTAGATAAGTTCAGGGTTGCACTTCTTGTGTGAAAACAAATAAAGACTCAAAAGGGCTCGTTGTGAAGAGGCGCAAAGTCAGTCAAGACCAGAGGTATTAGCACAACGGAGCACCTAGCAGTGTAAGAAAACATACGTGGGAAAGCTGAACAGTCCAACCAGTGTGATTAGCAGTCCAATTAATTTTGGGGGGGATAATTCCAGGCTTTAACAAGTGCTGCTGTTGCAGCTGAAGTAGAAAGCGTAGCTGTAGCTAACGAAGAGAGAGATGTGGAAGAGTACGCTGCGGTGGGAGACCGAGCTTGGACAACTCTGAGGGGAACACTGTAACCAGAGTTTTAATAAAAAAAAAAAAAGTAAAAGCTTAATTTGTAAAAGAAAAAAATAAATCTCATCTTTTCAACCTGCAGATCCCGGCTCTGGTCTCTTTGAAGAAGCTGCCTTCAGTGAGCTTTGCTGGAGTGGACACTCTGGACGATGTGAAGAACCACACTTACAATGAGCTGTTTGTGTCTGGAGGCTTCATGGTGTCTGATGAGTTTGTCCTCAACCCCGATCTCATCACACAGGGTAAGTTTTGTCTTTTCCGTGTAGGAGCCGAGCGGCTTCTTGAAAATAATAGTTGGATGATACGTCACAGCTTGCATTTCTCGGTCTGTCCAGATCGCTTGCAGGGGCTGCTGAGGTTCTTGGAGGAGCAGAGCACCCCTGAACACCCTTGGCAGTGGAAGGTACACCGCAAGTCCCAGAAGAAGCTTAAAGAGCTGGGGAGGTCAGTATCTCAGTAGATGGCTCAAAAATAGTAATCGCATCCAAATTTTCAACACTGTATGGATGTGCTTTTTCTGTTCTCTTGAAGGCTAAATACTAATGCCATGGGGCTGCTGAACCTCCTGACAGCCTATCAGAAGAAGCACTTAGTGGAGTTCCTCCCTTATCACGAGTGCGACACGCAGTCACGACAGGCTCCAGATCTGGACTGCCTGATCAAGCTCCAAGCTCAGCACACGCAACAGCGGCACCTTATCTTCCTCACAGGTATCTTCCGTCATCCTCATCACTATCACCATGCGCTTCACCTATTTTTCCAGTTGATTGTTTTCCTTTCAGCTTTATAGTTTAATAAAAATATATCCATTATTAGAATGATATATATTAAAAAAAAAAAAAAAATACTGTTGTGTTGAACCCTGTCCTTAACTCATTAAAAAAAAAAAAGATTTTTTTTTTCTTCTTCTTTTTTTTTTCCACAGAGAGGCCATTTGAGATGTTCTTGCAGTACTCCAGAAATGGAATAGTGATAGCGAGCATTGACGACGTCATGAGTGGTTTCCACAGTCTGATTGGATCCATTAATCAGAATGAGCTTCCAACACCTCCTTCTACTGGTGGGTAGCGTCAACAGGAGCATGAAACACCAACACTCAAGCTTTCAATTTTGCTGTAGTGTCATTGTTTTGCTAAATTGTCTCTTTTTAGATAGAGTTATGTCACCAGTTAAAAGATATATTTCCTTCCAGGCAGTTTATTTTTATTTTTTTTAAACACAGCTGTTAATGCATCTGTTGATATATCTTTCTTTCCACTTTTCCATTTCTCTCCCTGTGCCCTCTCCTGCTCTCCCAGTAGTGAATGATGAGTGTGTGGAGGAGGAGGACATGTCATTAGACTCTGATGATGGCGAGCCACAGTCCATTTCAGATCCCTCAGAGCAGAACCGAGAAGTTGGGAAGGAGAAGCCTCCGCAGCCGCCCCCACCGGAGACTGAAGAGTTTCGTCCTCCGCTGCCAGAGCAGCAGGCCACCCCTGAGAAAACGCCAACGCTGTCTGACTACAGTGCTCTCAAAACAGCCATCTCTCAGTTTAAAGCCTCCAACCAGATAGGCGTAGGCTCCTCAGACATCGGCAGCTTGTCACCGGGAGGATTTCCTGTGAATCCTCACCAGAGCTTCCTGTGTCCGTCAGCCTCGTGGTCATCCTACACTGGCTCCTCAAGCTATGCGGCCTCCCCAGCCTATCCCGCCTCGCCCTGCAGCAGCACCCAGGAACAGGAGTACCGACCACCGACCATGGCTTCTTCCGCAGTACCAACCCCACCTCTCATGGCTACACCAGGACCTCTTGCCAACCTGGCTTCTCTCCCCATGGAGGTCAAACCTCCCCCTCCACCTCACCTCATGATGCTGGGTCACACGTATAGCTCGGACACTGGAGGAGCTGGGGCTCCTGGGACATCTCCGCTCACCACCACCCTCCCCTTCACAGACCATAGCGACACAGCTCAGCCAGGTTTCATGGCTGGCATTCCTAAAAATGCAGGTGGGACGCCCACACAACATGACAGGACACTCAGTGGACCTGGGGAGGGTGCATGGGGGAAAGCAGGGACCACCACTTGTGAGACTGCCAGCAGCCAGGGTGTGGTCACATCTGGCCCAGTGGACCCCAGTGGGCCCCTTAAGACTGGGGAAACCCTTATAGGCAGCACCCTTTGTAGTCAGGGGGGCAGGACTCGGGTCAATTGCGTTGATGGCCTTGGAGCTTCTGTGGGCATTCCCACAGCGGCCACCAGGGGGGGCTCTGTACTCAGACCTAAGCTGCCTCCACATCCAATGTGTGCAGTAGGCTATGGAGGCATCCCTGGACACATGGACCATGGGCCTATGCGGGGTGGCATGGGTCCTGGTTCTTTAGGGAGCTACCGGGGGAGAGGAGTCCCACCAATAGGACTTTGGCCTCGGCCAGGACGAGGACATGAACGGGGGAATGGGCCCTGCTCTTGGGGTTTCCCAGCAGGAAGGGGTGGGCCACAGGATTACTACACGGACTACACATACTCTCACAATTACGCCCCTGAATAGACAATCAACATGAATAAAGTGGCAACACAAACACTTACATCAGAGACTATTAGAGCTGGCTGAATGTATATATTTACTTGTCATAAATGCATTGATTTAAATCGGTAAATGAGGAACCTGGTTTTCTACATTAATAAAAATTGATACAGGCAGTGCCGAGTGTCCTACTGTCGTGTAAACTGTCTGTACACTCTTTCCATGTGAGCTATTTGAAACCCTGTTCAAACCACTATATTTATATTTGCCAACAAATGTTAATGGCCTTCCAGCCTCTCAGAATTGATCATGTTATTTCTGTTCGTCCCGGTTTTGAAACGGTTTGTGAACAAGGGATAAGGCTGATATTTTTTTAAGGAAAAAAAACAAAACTAGTGAATTCAATTTCACTTTTGCTGTTGGTTTTCTTTTTTTTTATTTTACATATTTGGTTGTCCAAAATTCTATTAAAGTAAAATGTTTCAAATCTTTTGTGTGATGGGTTTGATGACAGTGTCAAGCAAACCATTAAAAATATAAACTACACTTGTCTTACTGTCATTTTACTCAATCTACACAATTAATTCAGCAGCTGTGAGTCCAGTTTGCAGTATGAGGATGGATAATTTAATCCTAAATATGGGTAGATTAAAATAAAAGTGAAACATGGAAAACATACTGTAAGTGTAAAAAAAAAATATGAAATTAGAATATTCTAATGAATCAACAAATCAGATTTTTATGTTGGTGCTCATTGTAAAACACACTTTAAAGATTACATTTAAAGTCTTGTAGATATTGTGGAAAACATCAAACTGGTAAAAAAAAAAAAAAGATTCTGTCCCATTACAAAAAAACAACTTTGTACGCTTGTGCTGAACGAGTATATGTATGTCAGACTTCCTCTGTCACCCCTGGTTTCTTCCAGTACACTCACAAGGAGAAATGTTACCAAGGGAAGTGAAGCCCCTCAATGTTGGCAGACTCTTGCTGGACACTAAAGAGGGATGTTTCAGAGGCCAAATACAGGTGAAATTCATAAACTTGCACATTTAATAAGTACATTTGTTAAGTACATGTTTTAAGTGCAATAATAGCCTTATTTATGAATAAGTAATACCCACTCTGCTTATAGCTGATGGAAAAGCTGTTGTAGGGTTACCAATAACTGATGTTATCAGCAAATAAATTTTTTGATTTTTCTTTTTTCGATTTATTGATTCACTGTTTGGTTTTACAAATGTCAGAAAATGATGAAAAATGTAGACCAGTGTTGCTCAAAGTTGAAGTTGCAGCCTAAAATGGTTTGTTCCAAAACCGGAAATATATTAAGTTTATTATCATGAAGGACTAAAGGAATCAGAAAATATTCCCATTTAATAAGCTGAATCAGAATCATCGTTAAAAACAGACTTAAAATGATTAATTTATTATGTAAATAGTTTGCAATTGATATTCTGTTGATTCCAGCGAGATCAATGTTTCCTGCGGTGTGAGCTGTGTGCAGATAACAGTTGGGAGGAAATGCAGCGCTTCAGTCCCTTTAAGACTCCGTGCTGAGCCATCGGCTCCTCAACTCATCCGCCTCTGAAAGACTGATTAGATGGGTTGATGTCCTCCGAGTGTGGGTTCATTGTATTGTTTCATTAACCCAGTGGAGTGTCTGATGGATAGAACACCAGAGGGCGCTGCTTCCTCTTAATGTGGGAATTAGGTTAACACACTTCATCTCAAGAGCCCCACTCCAGCAGTGCAATAGCTGCAACATGGTAACTTTGGAAGCTGAAAATAAGTTGTTAAATCAATTATGGCTAAGACCCATCACACAAACACTGAGCCAGCTGTATTTATTACAGCACCCTACTCCACACGGCTCTTTATACCTAAAATAACCACCACAAACCGCAATCTTAAAGCCACCGAGGAGCGTTTTGGGGGTCGTGTGCATCATCGGGAGGGGGGGGGGGGTATCCTCAGTAAGGGAAGAGAAAACATGAACATGACTGACTGACCTCTGCCGGCACATAAATATAAAACAGTGTAGGAAATCACAAAATCTAAACTTAGATTAGGACAAAAGTACCGTCTATGATGAGTATAAGGAAATAGTTTTTCATAAATATCTGTAATTTATATTGTTTATATTTTGTAAATATATAATGAACTATTTTGTGATATTTTTTCCAGTCTACTAAACGACAAGAATCGTTGAAAATGATCCTGTTGTTACCGTAGACTATATGGTTATTACTGTTTTTTTTTTAATTTTGTTTTGTTGTTTTTTTGGCTACTTGATTGGATACCGGAAACCAGCTTTAACTCTCATGCCACCTAGGTGCCAATATGAGGTTCTTTACTAATGCATTTCCATTTTATACTTGTACATAATTTAACCCACTCCACTGCATTCATTTTACAACTTTAGTTACTTTCCAGGAGGAGATATTTGCATAAAACATATAATGGGGTTGTTGAAGCGTAGTTTTTGTTGTTTTTTATACACTTGAATCCTTAGAAAAACGGTCTGGTTGGTATCACTTGTCACGTTTCAGATGTGCGGCTGAGTTAAGTTCCACCAAAGAGACATCCCCCCTCTACACGTCAGATGGTTTCCTTTTATATCTCTGTTTGTGCAGCAAAGATCAAAGTCAAAGAAATGAACAGATGCCATTAATCATCTCTCGGCACCAGAGTCACCAGATAATATCACCAATCTACTGTAAATGTAAAGGAGTTAAAACTACACCTCGACCTGATGCGGCAGTAAAATTTAGTTTAGGCACTGACATGTCGGTGTCGACCATCTTCATGTCATAATCATCAAATCACAATAACACTCACGAGCCAATTTATCTTCAGAAACACTTCTAATTTTTCTACTTTAAACTTTTTCTAGGAGCTACTTTTTCTAAGTATTTTTATATTGCTACATTGTTACCCAGTAATACAAGAAGTAATCAGACCTTTACTAAAGTTACAGTAGAAATACCTTTGCATCCGTAGAAGTAATAATATACTGTATTACAAGGGAAAGTCCTGCATTAACATTGTCCAAAGTATTATCTTTAAAATGTGCTTACAGTGGCAACGGTAATAGCATCTATTATACAGAAACAATCCATGCAGAGCTTTGTATTATTATTGTTATTAATAATTAATTGTATAATTTAATATGAAAATGTAATGTTGTAACCTATATGTGGTGCTAATCTTGTGCTACACATTACCGGTTGATTTGATAGCAAAATGCTGGATTATACTTCATAAACCTCTCATATATTCAGAAAAGTAGACTGATTAGTAATTGTCAAATATTATTTCCTTTGAAATGTGGTTAAGTAAAAGGGTAAAATACCATATAATAAAATTATATTTAAGAATCCTACTTGAGTAAAATGTAAATTCCCCCTCTGCTTAACTGAAAAAAAAAAAAAATCAAGTCTGAGTACTTCTTCCTCCTCAAGTGCCCATTATGCACATAATAATCTGTTTTGATTCCTTTTATAGAACAGAAACACATTTTATTGAATTACAGCATAAAGGGTAAGAAATAAGCAGGTTGACCAATTGACCAAGAACTTGACCAAGAACTTGGTCAATCGGTTAGCTGTGGAGTTCCCTGAGTTTAGGTGTTTCCTGAAGAGGTGCCTTTGCATGATGTAGGGCTTTCAGCCAGAATGAAACAAGCTCCTGTGTGAGTGTAACAGTACACACGTATTATTTCTCTTGTTACACCCCTCAACACCTCCGATTATGGAAATAATCCAATTTACAGTGTTGTTTTTCTTAATTTTTAGTTTGCGGCCAAATTGTCTCAGAATAGCACCTGACCAGGGAGAAAAAGACAGCTTTTATGAAGTCCTTACGGAGGTAAAACTTTACAGAGTGGTAGGATGCACAACGCAATGCAGGTGACTAAAAAAAAATTGCAAGTTTTGGGAAAAGATCAAATCCAGTAATTATTTATGAGGCTACACCAGCCACGTATATCTCTAATAATATTCGAAAAATGACTAACATGGTGATATCCAAACTACTAGAGTCTGACTGAGGTTTGACCCAACAAATTACAGTAAGTTTTGGTCGGGCTCTAATATCTACAACCACACATGCAACTCTGTGAGGCTGCACTTAGACGCAGCAGAGCTTTGAGCAACATGCTAACATATGCATGCTCACATGCTTACAGTGATAAATTTGACATGCTCATGTTAATCCATTAATATATTTGCCACGCTCAACCATCTTAGTTAACATTCTGGCATTTGTTAATGAGCACGACACACAACGCACAGCTGAGGTTAAATGTTTTGGGTTTTTTTTTAAGTTTTTGCAGGAATCTGGTCACAAACCAAATAGAAATTTACTCCACTGATGAAAAATCTGAACTACCAAAGTTATTTAGCAATTTATCTTGAGGAGCCCATGGATGTGTGCACCACATTTCATATCAATCCATCCAGTAGTGGTTCGGATCTCATCAAAAATCACCACCACAGCTAGTTGGCTATGAGTGTCGGTGGAAAATGTAATGGCAGTCCTTGAAATAGTTGTTTCAAACTGGATCAAATTGCTGGACAGACCGATGACATCCCCAGAGTCAGGCTGCTGGTAGGCTTTTAAAAAAATATATATATATATATATATATATATATATATATATATATATATATATATATATATATATATAGGACCATAAAGTACATTGTTGAGTACATGCCACCACTGACACTGTAACATATTGCAGATAACGTGCCCCTACTGCCTCTGAAGGGAGAGGTCTTCTTTTAATATAAATGTGTGACAGATAATAACAAGGGAGCCACCAGTACAACATGATACAATAAAGCCAGTGGAAGAAATTACAAGAACTGAACACTGAGGAGGAATAAAAACGACAAGAGGATGCTGCAAAAAAGAAAGTGGTCATGAGCCACAATATAAAAGTTAAAATACGTTGAGTCATTGTGCTTGTCAAACCTTATAATATCCAAATAAATTCCACTTATTAAAGCACATAACTGCCCCAGAGATAGTCAGCCAGGAGTCTGAGTGGCTTAGATCACGGTGTCTCACGGCATAGACTCGTTTATTTGTTTGCTATAAAATGTGACAGACCTTTAGATTTGATTAAATAATTATTTGCTTTATCCCCCACAGTGCTGACACCAGACCAGACACCTGTGCGACATGTCAGACATCCCGCTGCTTCATCCTGCTTTGAAAACCCCGACCAAGGCCCGCATTCATGTTCAGCACAGAGGTATGATAAACAGCCTGTTGTCTGGTGTAGCAGTCTGCATTTATTTTAGTCTTATTTTGAAAGCGACCGACCTACCTCCTAAAAAAAGATCTATAGTATCGCACAGTTGGTGAGCTGCTCTGAAATTAATGCTTTGTGTGTTTCTCAAGCATTCAAACATATTCAAACTAAAGTATCCTGTTAGAGTGAAATAACAGTTTTAGGTGACACCAGGCCCCCGTGAGCCTGTGTATGTGGGTGTCACAGCTCCCTGTAAGATGCATATGTATCTGCCACAGCTGGATGCCTCCACTCCTGCCTGATGACTGCTTTGACAGCTCAGTAATAGCCTGTGTTGACAGTCATGGCAGCCTTCCACTGTCGTGAAAGCAATTCAGCTATTCAGAATAAAACTACCCTTTCACAGTAATTAGATTCTTGACGAAGATGATTTTGAATCCCTGGGAGCCCGGCCAAAACAGGAAAAACAATTAATCTGGAAAGGGAAGTGCATGCTTTAATTGAAGCCGGATGGAGTGTTTTGCTTTGGAAAAGGGCGTATGTTTTCAAGCATCAAGGGATGCTTCCTTTAATCTGGGTAATTTGTTAGAGCAGCTCAGGATAATTTGCAAAAGGCAGACAGGCCGAGCTTTATAGACTTGCACCTTTCTGTTTAAACTGGAAATTAGATTTTAATTTTACAGGGTAATTATTAGGACAGTCTATCAACGTGTCAGTACAAATAAAACGGTTTGTCAGCTACCTCCTCATGTTTGAAATGAACTGGAAAATGTGCAACACTTTAATCGAGCAAAATTATCATTTACTGTGTGCTTGTGTACCTCTATTTCTATTTTTCAAAATGCACTGTTGAGGTCTCCCATTATCAGTGAAGTGCTTGCTGTCACAAGGTTAAAAGAAAATGCGGGATACCAAATAGCATCGCAATACTAACTTTACTCATCCTAACTCTGACATGCTGCCTACACTGAGGTTGAGTCCCTAAACCAGTGGTGAGCTTACATAACCAGGGTCACCTATGGGTTCCCTTTGTGCAACAGAAAGCCCTTCACGCACTGCTGACATTATGTCCTTTATTTTTTAACCTATCTGTTAATCACATCAAAAACAATAAATCCCACCCAGCTGTGTCAGAGGTCAGAGCCAGATTAGAGGGATTTAAAAACACTGAAATCGACAAAGCACCTGGTTTTTATCCTCGCTGTTGTAATCTCCTAAAACCTAACTCCAACTCATCACACCATTTAATGTCTCTAGTACACTGTCTTGGGAAAACAACGGGTCATGACAGACTCAAATACAAGACGTTACATCACACGGGCACATAGCCACATGTTATGTAACCCTTGTTCAGGAATTTAAATGTTGTTTACCACAGTGAAAATATGTGAAACTTTACTAAATATATCCAGACAGTAATAGTGTGATTAGAGTGGTGCATTACTGTGCTCTCTTAGTCTAACATTTTTTTGCTGAGTCTTTGAGAGTTTGATAGTGATGAAGGTTGCTGCTGTTGGAAGAGCCACTTTCATGCACGGTTGCTTGTTCGATTCCAGACCCCCCCCCCTTTTTTTTGCATCTGAATTTACATTCAAATTGCTCAACAATATCAGTCTCCTCTGGCTTAAAAGGAGTCAAGTTTTAATTAAGGATTTAGACATAATCAAAGGCCCCTACTCCAACGACATGCTCTGCCTTGTGAGATGTGCAGTTACTGATGACTTCTCTCTGACATTATATCGAGGATTACACCTAATCCTATTCAATCTTGATGCAATCCTTAGTCCCACCCAGTGGTTACATTAAGATTAAGCTACAATCTGAAAGTTGTATGGATGCTCGGACTTAAAGAAATTGATTTGTTTCTTTCGAGGCGACTCTTTTGTCTCATCACGTTTTGAATATCCCTTCATCCTCATCCACCCATGTGTTGTCTTTGGTCTTTCATGTCATCAAGTTAATGTTCCCATCCCACACACTTATGTTCCTTCGTGGCAGTGCATGCGAGTCCTTCTTCACCATCTTTCATGTCCGTTGTTGCAGTGTGTAATTCTGTCATTTAAGCCATGTTACACTGAATAAAAACAACAACAAAGCCATACAAAATAATGCCCCCTTGGGGTTTGCATCAGAGATGCTTGAAGAATTTATCACTTCAGTTCAAATTTAGTGGTTGTGCTAGTTCTGCAGTGTTCAAAGTGCTCTGCTGTGTTGAATCAAAGAGATGCTGTTTTTGAAGAACAGTCCAATTGCTGTCTGTTTTTGGTTTGTTGACACTGCTGATTTGGAAACTTTCCTATTTGCCAGATAAGCAGAGCACTGAGAGAGACTCCCTGTTTTGTTTTTTTTGCTGCCAGATCAACGCAACAGGTTTATTTGAGATATGTATATGTATGATGGATCACTCCATCAGAAAACAGAGGTGCATAGATTTTTGAATGTTTGCTGAAAAGGTGGCGCTTTCGCATTGAAAGGTTTGCAGAAATAATAATTGCCTTCAAAACTAAAACTAGATCAGCATAGGAGGTCGTTGATCCAAAGGGACTGAAGCCTTTATTTGGAAAATGGGAAACTGAAGTTTTCAAGGGTTGGATAGAGTTTTAGGTGCCTAAGGCTCAAGCTACAAATTATAAAAGATAATAGTTGTATATGTAAAGCCATCTTTAGTCGATGCTGTGCCTATATATAACGCCTATCTCTATCACACTAATTATGGAGTTCCTAAAAAGAGATGCACAAGCTGAAGTACAGTCCATACAGTTATTCACTTGCAGCATTTTTGTTGGAACCTCCAAAGCCGTTGTGTGAGAAGTGAGCCAGATTCATTCTCTGATTCTAAGAGAAATATTCCCCCTGGTGCTGTACCTGAGTATACAGAGAAGTTATTAGCTGATTTTTAGGACAGATAATGGCTCTACCAGGATTTGGCATTGTCAGTACACTGAGGATAATAAACCAAACTCGAAACTTTAATTTCAACGGTCTGGCCAAATGACAGAAAAGAGCAGGATTGGAACAGGAGATTTTGCTTTTTTTTTTTGTCCAGAATGCCTTTTAGCTGCAGCCGGCAGTCGGGAAAAAGACATGAAGTTCTTTTTTCTTTTATGGCGTTCACTCTCAAATAACATCTCCCCGCTAGTTCCTGAATATAAGGTTTCCATTTGTCCAGAGTTCTTCTGTGTCCACTTGAAAAAAAAAAAAAACTTTGTTCAGGGGCAACTTTCAGGAGTCCCTTCTGTTCCGTCTTCACTCATCATCGGCTCCATGAACGCTACGTGCTTATTAGTTTGGATTTTGGACTGGTCTCTTATGGAGGAGCAGAAGACAGAAGACAGGGTGCTGGGGTCGTAGGTTGCGATGGGGATACCTGGCGGGTTTGACTGTTTACAGCAGGTGCAGCGACATGGAGTCAGGTAAAGGTACACGAGGATGACGACTGTGGTGACTATGCAGCCTAGCAACGTTGTGTAGCCAGTGTTGAATGACTGCGCTGCAGGCAGCAGCACCATCACATTCACCTCCCGAGTTGCATTCAGTGCCTGTTTAATATCCACAGCTGTGCATACATACAGACCCGAGTCATTGACCTTGGCTGCTTGGATCTCCAAGGTACCATTAGGAAATAGGCTAATTAGCGAGTCATTAATGCTGGCCTCCGTGAGATACCCCTTGTTTGGGGAGAGCCATGTAAATGAGAGGTCTGTGCTGCTCAGGGACGTTTGGCAGTCTAGACGCACTCGATCTCCCTCTGAGACCAACACGTTGGAGAGGAGAACTGTCACTGGCTGCGAGATGGTTTTTTCCACAGTGCAGTTGTGGAAGAAGCGGTTATGTCGCAGGAAACGGATGGACGCCCGCGGGTCCCCGTAGATGCTGCAGGTATGCTCGTCTGCGAAGTCCCTTATTGAGTCATAGCCCCTTAAATCCCAGTGCCAGAACACACTGTACATGGAGCAGTCACAGATCAGAGAGTTGTTGTGGAGATACAGCCCCCGCTGCACCAACCCAGGCAAAGCTTTCACGTCCTCCCATGGCAGACGAGTCATTCGGTTGGACGAGAGGTCCAGCATGGTCAAGAATGGATGACTGTGATCCTGGATGGAGAAGAACGGGAAGTGTGTGATCTGGTTGAGGCTGAAGTAGACCTTTTTTAAGCTGCTCAGACCGCCCAGTGTGCCGGCCTCCACCTGCGCGATTTTATTATTGAAGAGGAGGAGCTCCTCCAGCCTCCACAGCCCCTGGAAGTAGTGCTGCTCTACCACAAGCAG